>NC_045570.1:832500-1117500 GCF_009819795.1 Aythya fuligula | reverse complement strand
AATGTCTGTTAAGAAGAGAGAGCAATTTTAAAATCAATGAAATATTTACTGGAATACTGAAAATCATTCCTGCTTTATTTAAAGAGATGTTTCATGGGTATCTATAAATAAAGGATTCCTTCCTTATGTGCCAGCCTTTCAGAAACAAGGCAAAGATGCGAGACAGAAAAAAAAAATGGTCTGGCCATATCAGCACACAGTATGATAGACTGTCCCTCCAAATGACACTTTCATTATCAGTAAATTTATGTTCCTATTTCAGTATGTAATAATGACCATTCATAGCAAAAGCATGGTGCCTGTTAATGGACAGGAGTGGGGATAAAAATTCATTAATTAATGTGGAATTGAAGCATTTCCTCCACACACTTTGAGCAGCCAAGTATTTCAGAGCAGATCTTGGCACCCGAGTGCAGGTATAATAATTATATACAATTTTCAGTGATTAAAAGGTTGTAAAGTAATTTTAGATACATCTCAAAATTATTTATCTTATAAATGAGGATAGAGTGAATACGAGCTGAATCATAAGTAACACTGTTCAGAGCTGAGACAAAAAGCTTATAAGGGGAGATTCCTCCTCTCCAGCAGCTACATCTCAGCTGCACCTCCAGGGTGGTTATCTGCTCACCATTTTCTGCCTTTCATCTTCTGAAAGGGCAGGTGACTCTGAGTAGTGTGATTTGCAAATATCTGTAACATCTTTTCTGTAGCAGTAATTTACGCAATAAGCTTCATGTTCAGCATTGCCTACTCTGATAACCAGCATGTTCACATCCATGTTTGTGTTGAGGATAGCAATCCTATACATTGCTTTGTCATTCTTCCTATTGGATTGCATTTTACTATACTATGGATTAATTTTGTGCTTCTGTCTATTAACTTTTAATCTTAAAATAAATTAGCACGTTGAATCAGATGGAGAGCCCAGCTGTCTGTCATTCACTGGAACCATGGCCTCAAATATAACTGCAGGTCAACCTGGCTTGTAAGCAAGTGAGGTGCTGGAGGAGATGCCAAGGTGTGATATATGAGAGTTGGAAATAGTTCCAGGTGTTTTGTTATGCAACTGTTATCTTCGTTCTGAAGGATGTGGACTCCAAAACTGTTCCCTACTCTTTAGAGACAGACAATGAAAATAGGTCTTTCACCTCTGATGGGCTCTGATCTAAATTATTTCAGCATGGCACCAGGGGTTATATTAGACATCAAAGGCATAATCGTTTCATTTCAGTGTTAAAGTCTAGGAAACTATGGAAAGACTGAATGGGCCCCAGTCATAACCTGAAAGGAGAGAATAGTTGAAACTTATTTGGGAGTGGGAAGTGTACTATCTGCATCTGGTAGCCCTGAAGTTTCAAGAACAGACAAGGGGTTCAAGGGGTTTTCTAATGTATTTTCACTTCACTTTCAAGTGGGTGTGGGAAACCTAACAATTTGCTGATGAATTCAAGAAGTAAGCAGACACAGTTAAAGGAAAGCCTTTCATTTGGAATCAATTATAAAAATCGGCAGTTTTAAAACACATTTTAATGAATAGAAATATGAAAAAACAAAAAAAACAAACAAAAAAAAAAACACTTGTCTTTTAATTGCAAACTAAGGTATCAAATATTCTGCCTGTGCCTGATAAACACCAGCCTTTCTTAGATTAAGTATTGTCATATAAAAGAAATCCAGCAAAATATATGATATGATTCGAAACAACAAGGCATTTGTCATCTTACATTGTTTCTGTATCATGTTTTCCACTGGGTAGAAATATAATGTTTTTGGAAACTGCTCCTAGTGTGACTGTGCTAATAGTAGTATGAAAGTAGTGGGGGCCATAAAGCTATTACTCACTCAGTGAACTAGAGCACTTATTTCTGTCACTGTAGAGGGTTAGCTTACATATGAGCCAAGCCAGCTAGCAGCTGGATGTGTTAAAAATATAAAATGAGGCTTAAGAGAAGGAAGGAAACAATTCTAAAATACATTGTATTCAGCTGACAATTAGAGTTTCTTCCCTAAGACCTGAAGATTACTCTGAATAGGAGGGAAAGTTGAATTTTGGTGGCATTGTATTGATCTCTCCAACAACCCAAGTATCTTAATATAAAGCTACAGAAAGAAACCTTAGCTGGGCTCTGCAGAAAGCCTGTTGTGAAGGGGTGCAGAGCTTCAGCCCAGAGCTCAAGGGAATGTTGTAAAGTAGAGTCCTAACAGTAATTTCTATCAAACATAAATTTTAGTATGTTATTTCTAGAAATTAGAGACTTAGTGATGATACTCTATGATTGACACATAGTTACAACATTAACTGTCTTTTGAAAAATAGTATTAAGCTACCCCCAATTTTTAGGAAGTCTTTCAGACTGAGTTGCACACTGAATGACAAAACAAAACAAAAAACCAGTAATGACAGAGAAACAAAAATAAGTGAGATATAGGTATTACTCATTGGAAAGTAGAAGATATGTGTTCCATGCTGCAAAGATACAAAATAAAAGGGCAACAGAGCTCCCCAAAATCATCAGTTCATGTCAACAAAGTGAATATTAATGAAAAACAAAACTGAGCTCTTCCTGTGATTGATTTTCATCATGTTGCCCGGGTATTTAAAAATGGCCATAGAAATTGAGTCATCATTCATTAGCCATCAGTCATTAAAATAACTTCTGCTTCTGCTCTATAGTGGGCAAGTATCACTGCTGGTTGTGAAGGCTCAAGGCTGTTCTGTGAAGTCTATTCACACACGTTATATTCTGCAATGTAAAGGGAGGCAAATGCATCCAACCCAGTCTCTCCCCATGTGCTAGCAAGGAATGTGTTCTAGAAACCTGTAAGCAAGGCCCTGAGCACAGATCAGTCAGCCCTACTATGCTGTCTGTCTCTGCATAGCATATCACTGCATGGTGGGGGGGTGCCCTAAAAGCATATAGGATCACTGCCTTTGTTCTGAGTCCAAAGACCGATACCCACACAAGGACTTAGGTGTTTGAAAGAGGATGTAGGCACATGTTAAATGTGGAGCTTTACAGAGCCTCCGTTTTACTAGAAACATTTATGGATATCTTTTGCCTTGAGGAAAAGGACAGTCACTATGCTGGCCAAGAAATTAGGCAGTGGAAAAAAGGCATCCATAGCTGAAAGCATGAGCTTCTTCTGGAGCCACAGCCCTCTAGCCAAGAGCAGCAGTAATTCATATCCTCTGCAAACTGGCACAGAGGGAAATGTGTAACAAATTCCTGCCGTTGGTTTGAAGAACATCTCTCAGTCTTAGCATCAACTCTGCACACTCAGATCCCTCATTTTTATCCAGAAAAAAACATCAATATTACCATCGATATTACCAAAAAGGGAAGCAATGGAGTCAACTCAAAAAAGGCCAGCAACTCTCAAGGTAAAATAGAGACGCAGTTTGGGCAGATGCCTTGTTCATGCTGACAATAATCAAATTCCAGATCACCATATCTTCAAGTGCTAAAAGGAGAAAAGCTCAATTTGGGTTGCTTGCTCAGAATTAAAGGTAGTTATTTTGGCAGAGGCTGAAGTACTGTCTTCAATGCTGATGATGGGCTTCGGGACCCAGGGTACCCTGAGCTGGAGGACCATGATGGTGGGAAAGACAAACTCCCAACCAACCCTGAACATGTGCAGGATTTGCTGCTCCACCTGGATCCATACAAGTCCATGGGTCTGGATGGGATCCATCCCAGGGTGCTTAAAGAGCTGGCTGATGTCATCACAGAACTTCTCAATTATTTTTCAACAATCTTGGGAATATGGAAAGGTCCCAGTAGACAGGCCTATCAGTCTCACATCAGTGCCTGGTAAAATTATGGAGAAGATGATTCTTGAAGTTATTGAAGCACACCTGGGGGAAAATGCAATCATTGGTCCCAGCCAACATGGATTCATGAGGGGTAGGTCCTGCCTAACAAATTTGATTTCCTTTTATGATAAATTAAAACAAAACAAAACACCTAGTTGACCAAGGGAAACCAGCTGATGTGATCTTTTTGGACTTCAGCAAAGATTTAGACACAGTTTCCCGTAGGATCCTACTGGACAAAATGTCCAGCATACAACTTAACAAAAACATCATATTATGGGTGAGCAATTGGCGACAGGCAGGGCTCAAAGGATTGTGGTAAATGGGGCCACATTTGCCTGGCAGATGGTCACTAGTGGGGTCCCTCAAGGCTCCATTTTAGGGCCAATCCTCTTCAATGTCTTTATAAATGATTTGGATTTAGGACTAGAAGGTGTTCTGAGCAAATTTGCCAGTGACACCAAACTTGGAGGAGTTGTAGACTCTGATGAGGGTTGAAAGTCCTTGCAGAGAGACCTGGACAGATTGGAGAGCTGGGCAATCACCAACCACATGAAGTTTAACAAGAGCAAGTGCTGGGTCCTGCACCTGGGACGGGGCAACCCTGGCTATACATACAGACTGGGCAATGAGACGCTGAAGAGAAGCCCCACAGAGAGGGATCTGCGGGCTGTGGTTAACAGCAAGTAGAATATGAGCCAGCAGGGTGCCCTGGCAGCCAGGAGGGCCAACCGTATCCTGGGGTCCATCAAGCACAGCATCACTAGTCGGTCGAGGGAGGTGATTGTCCCACTCTACTCTGTGCTGGTGTGGCCTCACCTCGAGTACTGTGTGCAGTTCTGGGCACCACAGTACAAGGACATTAAACTGTTGGAGAGTGTTTAGAGGAGGGCGACGAAGATGGTGAAGGGCCTAGAGGGGAAGACATACATGTATGAGGAGTGGCTGAGGGCACTGGGCCTGTTCAGCCTGGAGAAGAGGAGGCTAAGGGGTACCTCATCGCGGTCTACAACTTCCTCACGAGAGGGAGTGGAGTGGCAGGTGACCTATTCTCTGTAAACACCAGTGATAGGACCCATGGGAACAGTGTTAAGCTGAGGCAGGGGAAGTTTAGGCTGGACATCAGGAAGAGGTTCTTCACCGAGAGGGTGGTCGCACACTGGAACAGGCTCCCCAGGGATGTAGTCACTGCACCAAGCCTGTCTGAATTTAAGAAGCGATTGGACTGTGCACTTAGTCACATGGTCTAAACTTTTGGGCAGACCTGTGTGGTGCCAGGAGTTGGACTTGATGATCCTTGGGTCCCTTCCAACTCAGGATATTCTATGATTCTACTAATTGGGAACCTTTGTTCACCCAGGAAGGTCTGCCTGACTTCATGTTTAGCCCAAATTCTGTAAAACACTGAAATTCTTCAACATGAAGAACTTAAAGGGACATTTGGACTCTTAAAATAAAATTTCTCCCAGCTGCATTTGTAGTTGGCATCTGCAGTTGCTGTAACTGAGACACCTTTGAGCTAAAACCATTGTTTTCCTATTTTAGCTTATTTATGTGTAATGGCATTTTGCTTATAGGCACTGCTTTTCCCATAGTCGTGTCTTGATCCTATGACTGTTTAATTAAGTATGTGCTTAATTTTTTATAACTTACTTATTCATGAAAGTTTCTCATTTGATTAAAATTAAGCATATGAATGTTGCATATCTGGGGTTCTAATTAGTTTTCTCAGCTGCATTTTTTTTTCTTTTTCTATAAGTCATGAAGGGAGTGAATAAAGACAAAGGAAAACTACATCTATAAAGGAAGTATGGAGCTTAGCAATGACATCTGACATGGTTCCTACTTCACTAAGAATAAAAAATGAAGTCAATGCTTCTTTTTAAACTGCTTAAGGATTTAAAAGCTTCAGGGCAGATCGGGGTAACTGCTTCAGACTTTGCTGTAAGGATTTACAGCCTGATTCAAATCCTCCTGAAGTCAATGAAAATCATTTAGCTGATTTCACTGGGCTTTGGATTGGGCCAGTACAGCAAACGAGAGCCTTAGCAGCATTAAGGAGTTAATGTCCTTAAAGCTGTTCCAGACTTGAAGTGGTTTAAGGTCTTACAACGCGTTTTCAGGTATCTCGATGTAATTCAGAGTGGCTAAGCTCTTGCATTAAATGTGCTCTTTTTCTAGTGGTTTTGCTTGTGGCACCAAAGCCTTTGCACATTCATCAGGGCAATTTTGACTCAGTCATTTCTCTGTAGTGAGGTCTCTGGACAGCCAGTTTCTCCCCCTAAGCCCCCAGGGAGCTGCAAATGCACACATTTGGGCAGCTGAGACAGCAACACATGGATTTTAAGACACTTTTATGGCCTCTGCTCGGGTAGGTAGTGTGGGAGGATGTGTCTTGGCATGTGTGAAAATGCATGAAGATTCATGTACATAGGCTGTGGAGAAAAAAGCACCAAAAACCTTGTTAATAAAGGCCTGCTCAGTTAGTTGGTCACCTTGGCTGTCTGTGAAGAGGTTCTCCTCCAGCGGGGAAACAGGGTTGAGATTCTGTGGGCTGGAGGTTGTCCCTGTTCTCTGTTGTTGTGACCTTCCCCTTGGAATGTGCCTGGGTGTGAACCCTGTTTTTTGGCAGCAGGAAGACTCAAGCTTCCTTCCTTTCAGTACAGACCGATGCAGGGACAAGTACCCACTCTGTTTCATCACCTACTCTGCCATCCCACTGCTGAAATTTCACCATGTCCTTTTTCTTATTTAATCTGGCATCCCTGAAGCCTGCTTGTAGTCACAAATTTAAGAATTCTCGTGTTCTTAGTGGCCAGCACAAAATATAAGAGGACCCTTTTTCCCTGTCTGGGTAATTGTTGAGGAGTGAGTCAGAAAGAAGTTCTAATTAATTAGATATGGTATTTTAGGGTGTTTCAGCCTGGTAAAGTATGGACTAGAATCCAGATTTCCCATTTATCAGCCTTATACAGCTCTGACCTTACCCTGAACTTCACACTTGCCATATGAGTGTTTGTTTATGCTGGAGTTTGGTACAGGAGACCTTATTAGGTGACGATCAAGATTTTGTTTTTAAATGGATTGTTAATGTGTTACATACTCAAGGAGATGTTGATGCATCTTTGCATCCAATTCCTTTCCTTCCATTCCTCCAGCAGCCCTGCACAATGTGAACCTGCTTAGAGACCTTACAGATTTCCTCACATTCAGGAGGGAAAAAAAAAAAAAAAAAAAAAAGGCACGGGAAAGAAAACAAGGATGTAGCAGCAGTAGAAGTGGAAACACATTCTTTAATCATGGTAATGGAGCAGATGCTTCAACAGCAACAGCAGCAGGTCCAGTAAGTGCTGCAACTTCTTTCATCCCCTTCTAACCAGAGCTGCTAGCAACATGCCATCTTTCCTTCTCAGGATTTTGCTTCCAGTAGCATCTGCTGTGTCTCTTTCTCCTACATGCTGCAACATATGTAGCTGCATCACAAGAAGCAGCCAAGTCATACACTAAGATAATTTCCATTAATGATTTGTACTTGCTTAGTGGATAAAATCCCTCTCTGTAGCCTTGATTCATCACAGCTGCTTTGTGCTACTAGTGTGTGCAGAGAACAAACGGGTGATTACTGAGTAGCCCGGGATTAAAAACCTAGCAGGAGTGCTTGAATTAGGGAAAATAACTTCAATAATAATAATAAGAAGATCGTGAGTTTGTATTTGTTTTAAAAGATGGTGGCTGTTGGTTTTCTACGTAAAATACTTCTTTTCTTACTGGCTTCATTGACAGAATTGATTATCAGAAATTTCCACTATGATTTCCACAAGGATGTGATTGCTTATTTTGCACAGAATAGGGGGAAAAAAAAAAAAAAAAAAAAAAAGGATGGGGGAAACCCACCTCTGTGGGAGTATATCCAAGCTAAACTGAATCTCATAACTTCACTCTTGTGTCCGTGACAAGTTTGCCTCTAGAGTAACCCAAATGTTGGCTGTGGTGGAGACTGCAGTTTCTCATATTTTGAACTGTTATGGTTTGCTCTACCCAGCTTTTGCTCAAAGGATGACAAATGTAGGGATGAAACAGCAGCACTTGATACCTCCTTGGAACCCCACGTCATCATCACTGGGTTTCAGGGACAGCCAGAGCTCTGGGGAGCTTGCAGAATCAGGCCCACCAAGAATACGGCATTTGAGCTATTATGCAAATTCTAGGTAGTGCAAACACCAACACAGTCAATTACACACAGCAAAAACATACACAACAGCCAGGAAGCCATATGATAGATATTATGTTGTGACTATGTTGTGGGACTTTCATCTTTATTGGCAAACATTTCAGGCAGCAGTTCAGATTTACATAGAATCACATATGTGCTTAAGAAAGCATTTTATCTCCCCTTTGCTTTACCAAGCTGCAGTTACTAATACCCTGCTACCAGTAAGTAATTAAGATATTTCAGTGCTCTTCAGATAATCGTTCAGAATGTCAGTGGCTTTTCCAGACCACATCTAAATTCCTTGAAGTTGTAAAACTGGGATGGAAATTTCAGGCAAAGTGGTAATTCTGCTTATTTCTAAGCTGAAACTCTTTTCCAGTGTTTTGTTGGTTCTTGCAGGAACCCAACAGAAAGTGTGCAAAAGGAGAGTTTATTGCATTGAAGGAAATCTTCAAACATTCCACTTGGAAAGGTTTCAAAAGCAGGAGATATTGTCAGTGTGTTGTATTAAGGTGTTGTATTTTTTTGTCTTTTTTTTTTTTTTTTTTTTAATTTATCAGTTTTGTAACTTAGATCACATTTCTCCTGTCATTTTAAATTGCTTACTAATAATTACTTCTGTAATTAAAGAACACTTCTAAATTAGGATTTTTCAAAGGAACCAAAGAGAGGTTTTTTTTTATGGAAAATCAGGCTCTGAAATAATAATCCTAACCCCTGTATATATTATATAGTCTTGTAATTATTTAAATTCACTAGAAAATAGAGTACTATATTTTAAAATATTGCTTACATTCTCTGTTCAATATATATCATAAATTCCTAGCATCAGCTTATTTTTCATCTTTTTCTCTATGGTTTAGTTTGATTCATTTAAATGAAAATGCTTCTGAACACTCTACCCATTAAGACAGTCAGCATCTAATGAACTAGGGGAAGGCCAGCAGTCCCACTGTAGTATGGAGATCGTATCAGAAAAGTTTTCCCAAATGCTACATATAACATTTAGAAAAGCCTCCCTAAGATTCCTTCCAAATGAACAGTATTTAAGTATTTTTACAAAGAGCAATCAAAGCATGTAGCACTTGAATTTATGTTACATTAAAACTCTGTGATTGTGCAATAATAAAAGATGAATGTGGATTTATATTGTATGCAAATTGATTAATCTTTTCGTAGCATTGCTCAATAAAAAAACGTGGGGTAGAATCACAATGGTTATCTACTTGCACTGAAAAGCAAACAACAGAACAGTTCGTATACAAACTATGTGCAGGCACAATGTATATGGCAATTTTTCATCTCAGATGTAATATGTGAAGTATCTGTAGCAGTAGCGAAAATACTGAAGAACTGCAGTTGCAAGCCACCAGTTAGGGCTTTCATTGCAGAGCTCCTGAAGTGCATGCTCGTAGGTGCCATTTTGCAGATCCATTGCAGCAGCAGCTGTTAGGGAATGCAAGGTATCAGCTTCTGTTTTGTGATGCTATGTGTTGAAGGATAAGACTATTCCCAGGATGACCTTTGGGGCAAATAGATAAGATGTCTTGTCCTGAAGGTTCAAGAAAATATGGTTTCTACAGCTGCAATGTCTGTAATCATGGAGAGAACATGCTGCAAATAAAGAACTCAGCCTGGTGGAAATGGAAGCCTCTTAGGCACAGAAAGAGTCACCATGCCAAAATGTGCATATTTTAATAGCAAGGATCATTAGCAGCAAATGATTTTAGCAAAATGTTTTTTTTGCAAATAGAGGGCGCTGGGGCTGCTCAGGTGTCCTTAAATGTGTATTAGATTGTGTTTGCAAACTTCTTTTCTGCTTCATTGTACAGATGAGAGAGTGGTGGATCTGGAGAGGACGGTAGCATTTCTTTGTAAGAATATAATACGTTAGCTGGGAGAGTTAGATTAGGATTAAAAGAGAGGTATTCACATTTACTCAATTAAGTGATCTTGGTGAGCCATCTTCCAGTTCAGTAAATCACTTAACAGTGTATTTGAATGCTTGTCCAAATAGGATGCAAGTGTTTATACCTATCAGCCATTGTGTAAATTCAGCCTATGTCTCTCAAACCCAGTTTCAGTTAGGTTACAAATTCCTCAGATAGGAACTATCAGTTCCTAATGTGTTCCCACCTTGCACAGAAGTGGATTGCTCTGTGTCCAGACCTCGTGGGTGCTGCTGAAATGAAAAGATATACGTGTTTATAATAATCCTGTAGCAGTTATTGTAAAGCATGCAGAACATGTAGTGATAAATCAGGCAAAGGCAACTAGCTTAACAATCTGAGCCTGTGAGATGAACAGCATGGGCTGTCTGAAGATGGCATCCTGTTCAGGCATTTTCCTCCTACTCCTCTTTTTCAATGTTCTTTTTTTTAAAGGTCTTCCCGCTGTCCACCTCCACATTAAGAAAAAAAAATAAAAATGAAAAAAATGAAAAAAAGTGCCAAAATTCAGTTTATTGGCTAAAAGGCAAAGTGCAAACAGCCCCAGTGTTCATCCAAGTCTCAGAAACATCCTCTGTTCCTCTATTTCTCTGGCAAGGAGTAAGAAACATTGAATTTCGGGTATCTCCAAAGCCTTAGTGGTGCTTTATTCTTCAGTGTTTTTATTCCTTTTGACATTTCCTACATGGAAAGGGATGTTGAAATTAACTTCTATTTGTGCAAGAGTTTGGAGCTAATGGCTGTGTGCTTTGGACCACCGGGCACATCTGTGCTCTGGCACTGGCATTGGGCTGGCCCAATGGGAGCTATCTGCACCCACTGCCCACCTGAACACGTTAGAGAGGTTAGAGAGGCTGGGTGGTTTTATGCTGGCACTGTCTCATATGAATAGCATATACGTGGCTGTGCTTAGCCAGGTAAACACTGGCTGCAGAGTTAAAATGGTATCCTAGCAAACCACAGAAAATAATAGAATAAGCCTGATTTCCCCAGTTAATTACTAATTGTGATCATTTATGCAAAGTATTACAGGATTTTTTTTTATAATGATGTACTACTGTTTCCTTATTTGCTGTTTTAAGAGTAGTAAATTCATATTCATTCACACAGCACAATACTTTTTTTTTGTCATAAAATAAATAACTCAGCAAAATATCAGCATTACAAAGTGATATTATTTTTCCTTTGAAGGCTCACTTTACGCAGCATGTCATTACTGGAGACAGTGCTGCTTTCAGATATTACATTTTTTCTTTCTCCCACACTTTTCTTTCCATTTTTGGCTAAAGTTAATGGAGATGTATGTTAATACCTCTGTTACTGGCCTTTTTGTATTTCATCTGCCAATCTGCTTACTCTTCCAGTGAGTGACAACACAGGACATGATAGACATATTTACAAGAATGGGTGGTCTGGAGGAGGCTTCTCACATGCCACTTTTTACCCTTCACCAAAATACGGGGGAAGGGGTGGGGGAGGGAGGAGGAGGAGAAGAGGGAAAAAGAAGAGGAATGTGCTGTTTATTGTGCATTGTGCAAACTGCAAGACCCATTGGAGGTTGTTTGCTTCCCTTCCTTCCTGACCTGTTGCTTTATGGACTGATTCATGCTGAGCTCATACAGAAATACCCTTAACTCATGTGCATCAGCCTGAGTCAGGATTAAACATGCAGGTCAGGGACAAGACTCCTTTGCAAAGCCCATGGGCAGTGTTTGGCTGTTGGGTCTTGCTAGGAAATGTCTAAATAGGGCATTTGTCCTGCTGGATTACTAATATGGTGCAAAGCACAGCTTGGAAAGGCACTGCCATGGTTCACTGTGGTTCAAGCTGAGGAGTGCAGGAGCCCACAGGATTTCAGCCCCAGCCCATTTAAATTAATCACTTCACAGGAAAATACAGCTTATTGCTACAAGATAAGTCCACTCGCTGTAGACCCTTCATGTTTGACAGTAAAAGTGCACTTCTCTTTAGGACTCTAAACAATGAGTTGAAAAGCCTTTATAATTAACACTTTATTAAAAGATCCTAGATAAGAAGGAAAGCCATTGTCAGAGTGTATGCTGCATCCTCAGTAGGTGCTCAGGCTACATGTACATCATTTCCTCATACAAATCCTAAGGCAGAAAAAAGATCCGTTTAACTCATTGATTCGCTGTATGAGGTCCTATGTGCTCTAGTACCTTGTGCTGCTTTAACAGTGTTACAGGCAGATCATTTTGTAGTTTTAGTTCTTACCCTACAAATGATTCACCCATGGGAGAAGTGTGAGCCTGGGCTGTGTTCTGAGTGGAAAGTAATACTAGATGTTTTGGGGTAGAATTTGTTTTGGTAACAGCAATCATTTTAAAATAATTTTGGTTTTGTGAATGAAGTCTTAGGCACTATTTATACAAAATGTTTTGTTTTGTTTTAAATGAAGTGGTTTTTATTCTTTGCATAGTTTTAAAAACTTTTTCCAAGCTATTTTGTGGAAAAAAAAAAATCATAAAATTTTCTGAACTTGGAAAAACAGTACCTGTAAAGAAGCAGACAGAAAAAAACTCTGACATGTGAGGTTCAGAAGTGCTTTGGATGATGTCCTCTGTCTAAGACATACAAAATATGAGTGGTCACATAGAGTTCTGCTTCTGGAAGATCCCCCCATGCTTGCATGCCTATGTGAGAGCAATTATAGTCAGTCATCTTAAAGAATCGGCTTCTGTAACAAATAAACATATTTACATACTGAGAGCTGAAGCCACCACATCAAAGATGCAGTTGAGGTCAGATGCCTGTTCATTTCAGAAAGATATACTGGATGCTGTCACTGAGGCTGTGAACACTTTACATCTATAAAACATCACTTAAAAAAGCAGAGAGTATAAAGCTTTCAATTTAAAGGCTAGTAGCAGATTCCTCACTTTCTGGTAGCCTCCCTCCCCCACAGGCATGCTCACACTCATCCTTCTACAAGTCAGTCAGCACTTCACCAAACAAGCAGGACTTCTGCTGTCATCTCCAGCTTGGAAGACCAAAGCCCTCAGCTGACTAAAGCTGGATAGCTCAGGGTCAAGACTGTAGAGCATCCCTCACTGAATAAATTAACCAAACTGCCCCCATTTCAGTGCCTCCACCTGTCATGAATGCAGGAACCACCTGAAATGATGTTAAATCAGAAATACAGATATATTGTGAATTTCAGAAAGAGATCAGGAAGAAAATTGTGGCTGATAGCTCTAAAGTGAGATTAAATTTAGAAATATCAAAAGGCTGATGACCTCACAGGAATGGGGTAAAGCATAGAAGATATGACATTCCTATGCATTATTGAATGCTATGCATGTATGCTCATCTCTTTAAAAGAGGAAGAGCCATGCAACACAGAACATCTGCCAGTACTTGTAAAATTCCTAGAAATGCAAAGAAAAAAGAGAAAAAGTTTCTCTCTAAATGAAACAAAACATAGGAAGTTGATTCTTTTTGCTAAGTCACTGCTTTCTGTGGCTTTTTGATCAATTTCTGAAAGGATTGGCAGCTCAGTTGGTAATTAAACAGTTTCTGGAAGAACACAGGCCTTTTGGAGTGTTTCGAACAGTCTCTCCGTTTTCACCTCTTCTCAGGATCTCTTTGAAGAACCAAAGTCAAAGATGTGTTTTCAAAACATATCTCAACTTTGTGAGTTTCAGACAGAAATATCTGAATGACTTTCATTGTGCAGTGGGTCCTTAATGCTATATTGTACTTAGACGACAAATGTTCATAAATATCCTTAAGGTTTTGAATGATGTTGTTGACTCCTTCATTCAGGAATTCAAGTTATCTCGAATACCACTGAGACAATACTTTTTAGGTCAGCACTTTTTTTTCAATTGTTAATGAAAAAGAGGAAAAAGCTTACTGTATTCTAGCTGCTACTGTATATAAACATGTGAAATCTGTACTGTAACTTTAGGACATTGAATTGTAGATTGCAATGTATTTCAGAAAAAAAAAAAAGTTTTAGTTTGCAAAATGATTTTCAATTTAGCAGGAGCACTGTATAACCTTGTTGGTTTAAAAAAAAAAATAATAAATTCATTTTTTACTTGAAAATACTAGTCATTTAGGAATGAATTCTCAAAAGGTCTAGGGTTACCCTGCTTCCACTCCCTATGAGCTATGGGATGAACTCATTGACTTCATTGGTGGCAGGGTTACAGTGCTGCAGCTTTTTGGCTTTTTGGCATCTTTCTATCATTCATGTCTTCACAGATTTGAAATAGGAGTGGACTAGTGGACATCTGAGGTCTATGGAGGGTAATCTCTTGACCAGATCTGAAATCCCTTCAGGTACTGCCCAGACTCTTATTCTCTTTGTGTTCTGCTGGGCCACATAAAACCTCCACAAAGCTCCTTCATAAGTTCTTTGAGGAAGATCATGGGAAAGCAAAGGTGGGGAAGGTCTTGTACTAGTCCTGAGCTGAAGGGGAATTTCATCATTAACTAACTGAAGGTAGTTGTTCCCAAGTTTTTTGAATGCAGCCATAGCAGTTTACAGTCAGCTATTCAGAAAGTGGATGTAAATGACTAAAAAAGTGCATATTTTGCAATGAATTTTGAGTATTCTGAAGACCCATTAGGAGCATTCCCATTTATAAACCCTATCTATTGCAATATTATTTAATAATACTTGCAGATTTAATTGTACTTGCAAATAATTAAACAACTCTACAAAATGTTTGCATTACATTAATTTACTTCACTTGGTCCTGCAATACTAGAACCATAATTACTTACATATTTCCGTTTACTATTTTCTAACCTCTCTTTTTAAACTGTCAAAAAGCATTCTGGAGACAGTTGGATTGAAAAAATACATGAAGCATGTGTCTGATTAATATTTTAAGGCCATGAGGATCAAATCTAAAAATGTGGGATTTTTGTCCAGCAAGTTTACATTAACTGATAAAGCTGCATGATGTATGCTTAGAAGCCTTTTTGTAATCATTGACTGATATGAGAGTTTTTATGTGGCAAAATGCAGCCACCTATGCAGTAACTGCAGAATGGGAAGACAGGTTTTGACTTGTTATGGAGGTGTGGCTGTGGAGCAAGCAGAGGGTGAGCTCGGTGCCTCAGCTGTAAAACAAGTGGCCACCTTGGGCAGCTGTCCTTCATGTGCTGCCCCCCAGCCCGCAGGCATCAGCACCCACCTATCGCCCTGCTGCCTGCTTGCTGTTGACACAGCTGATCAATGGGGGTGGTGTGGTGTCAAGCTCATCCCTTCCTTCTGCTGCAGCAACAAAAATACACCCTTATTTCTGATTTAAATAATTTCCTCAGTTATTAGGAGGGAAGGAAGTACATAAAATTGTGTGCAGTTTCTTCTCTGGCTTCTGCACTCCTGGGTTTATGGCCAGTCTGCTGTAGCACTGGCAATTAATTCCCTGTGGGAAGAGACCCTTTTTCTCAGGAGGGCTAGACATGAATGGTGACAAGGGAAAATACCTTAACTCCTCCTTTGATTTTTGGTCAGGGTGTCAGGGTAGGTAACTGCACAGGTTATGGTTTGACTCTCTGCACAGGGACAAGGTGCATTCAGTGTTTGAAGTCATTGAGCTTATTTGTTTTATTTCCAAAATGAGATCTAAATCCAACTTTTCAGAGAGGTGCCTATGTTCATACCCCTGCTGGTGTTAGTCTGGGGTATTATCATTTGTTACCTCAGGAGTACCACCAAAACTTCCTCCAGTTTCCTCTGTTTGAGTTGTGCAGTGTCTTCTTACAGCCATAGCATTCCAAGTAGGCTTGAGAAGAACATACTCCTTCAGTGTCCAACTCTGGAGAAGAACAACTTCTTTGCTGTAGGACCAATATTTCACTTGAAATAACTGTTGGATTCCCAACGCCCTCTTCCTCCATGTTATAAACTGCTAAGTAGCTGTCGTGTTCCATGCCAGAAGAGAGTGCATTTCAGTGATGGGTGAACTAATTCTTATTCTTTCTGCTTCATTGATATAGTGGGGTGTCATTAATCTTTGCAAAGTCTTTGGAGGTTGTCATATGGTAGATGGTGTCCAAGTAACAAATATTAAATTAATTAGGAATAACAGCATTCTGTTTAAGAAAAAAAAAAAAAAAAAAAAAAAAGTAAAAAACACACCCTGAATTGCACCTGTAGTGGCTATTTATTGGTTTTGCGAGTGGCACTGAATGATCTGTACAGAGTAGGATCCTGTGAGAGAACACTGTGACTATCTGAAAGGTAAAACTGTCCTCTGCTGATAAACTT
Organism: Aythya fuligula; assembly: GCF_009819795.1. Taxonomy (NCBI): domain Eukaryota; kingdom Metazoa; phylum Chordata; class Aves; order Anseriformes; family Anatidae; genus Aythya; species Aythya fuligula. The sequence continues at coordinate 1,101,271 of NC_045570.1, read as the reverse complement.
TTACTGCCATCAGTTGAGGAACAGTTCCTTCTCTGCACTAAATTCAAAGTCATAATCCCTTAGGGAAGAGGCTAGTGCATTAAGGACAGTGCATCCATCAAATATACCACCGAGTCCCCTCGAGCTTCTTCTTTTGGAATGGCAAGATTTACAGGATTTCTGCCACTTAGTACCTTACAAAAAATAATAATAAAAAAGGATTAAAAAAAAAGACACAAAGCTGCTGAGTTTGGTTTCATCCCTACCAGCTCTCATGGCTTTCAATCCAGCCATGAACATCCAGATAGAGCACTCTTAACTTTCTCCTGGTTAAGCCAGTTATGGATTCCTTCCCCTGATAAAATCTTCTTGGAGTTCAGAGAGGATTTACCCGAGTTAGGACACCAACATCTGCTCAGGTACTTGTAGGTGTATTTCAGAGTATCCGAATAGCAACCCTAATGGAGGGACGGCTACCAGGGACAACTCTACCATCAGATCTCTGCTCACCATTTGGCTGGGTCAGAAGCAGGTCTCTGGCTAAGGGGTCAAGGTATTGATGGTGCCTGGTGACCTCCAGAAATGGTCCTGGGCATTTTCTGTGGAAATGCTACTGAATGACATGAACAACTTTAGCTCAGGAGTGTCCAAAACAGCTTTAAGAGCCACCCACAGCAACCCTTTTCTTTGCAGTGTTACAGGGCTTAAAGGAAAGCTCCCATTATTGAAAGTACAGAGATGGATTTTTTCTTTTTCTCCACAAAAATATCTTTGGACATTTCTCTTGACATTTTTTTTGTGCAGCTCTGAAATTTCATTTCACATATCTTAAGGGAAATCTTTGGCTGTCCAATCAGAATAGAAAAATAAAAGCATGCCTTGCATTTAACTTTATTAGCAAGCATAGTATCAGGCAGTAACGCCTTCATTATAGCAATCCGAGTACTTCCTGAATAATTCAGAAGTGCCAAACAGAAGACTTGTTGCTTGGATGTGCTAATGAAAATATCAAGGGAATTAATTAACAGTCAATTATATCAATTTTAGTTTTGGACATTGATTATGATGCTAAAAGTAAAATCTACAGTCTTTACTATACATAATTTCTTACTTCTGAGTGTTACAGTTCAGTTTAATAATTCCAGTTAAAAGTGTAAAGGAAGTATCAGATTATTTTTCACTTTTTTTTCCCCTCCTTTTTGATGTGGTATGTACATTTTCTGTAACAAAGATTATAAGTTTTTGCTAGTGTACTTTGTAGCAATATGCTTTGGGAAAATGAGCTTGAAATCAGAAGATAACAAAAATAAGCATACAATGTGGACATATATATATATATTTTCAAGTTATTTTTAAAACTGGAGAAATTTATTTTGTATTTTAATACATTGGCTTTTCCAAAAGGGAATTTTTGATTTAGGAAAAGCCAAGTTTACCTGGAACTGTTTTGTTAAACTCCACGTGTGCTTTTAAAAAAGGTAACCTTTTCTGATCTTTGATATTAGAGGAAAGCATGTCATTGAAATCAGTTTTTGCATGATTTGGCATGAATTGTCTAGACTGGTGTACGAAAACTGACAGCTAGTAGGAAAGTAATTAAAAATGTATTTTGCTGAAAGAAGAAGTATTTTTGGAATCTATAACAACCATCTTTAATTTGCCAACCATTTCCACAATTATTTTATATTAACTGTAGGATTTTGTGTCCTAGAAAATATGTATATAGCTGAACATTGATAGCTTTCCAGCTTGATCATCTCACAAACTCTGCTCTTGTAACAAAATCACAAGAGCTGAAAAGGTGATAAAATAATACATTCAAATCTCTGTGTCACCCTTTATGAATTATTACGATTGACAGTAGATGGTGTTAGGACTCTCTTCCATGGATGAAATGTTCCTGTATTTTGACTGGAGCTGAAGTGTTGCTTTACTTGGACCTAATACAGCTTTTCAGGTTTGAATGTAGTAAAACAGTTTCCCCAGCTGAAAAACAAAAACAAAAAGCATAAATCTGATAAATGAGAAACTCATAATCTGGATTTAGAGCCATGTATTGTGATATAGGCTCTTTTCTCATAATGAAGGAGCTGAACTCTTATTGCTAGTGCTGGATAGCCCTTGGTATTTCTCAGGAAATTATTGTCAATATCAGAATAATTTGTTACCCCTCTGCACTTCATTGAATCACTCTTCTTGTGCATCCTACAGCAGCCAAAGTCTTACTGTAACTTACTTCAGATAATTCTGATGTAATTATGCAAGTGCAGGGTACGCCCCTGCCCTGGGAGCATTTCTGAATTTCTGATTCAGTGCTTTAGATGAGAAATCAAATCTGAAGAACAGCAGTGAATGCATTATCATTTACTTTAAAGCTGGAGATTAAGTATTAATAACAACAACTGAAAACATACTTGATAGTCCATTGATCCATACCTGCCATGCATTGTTCCCTGGCTTTCTTGGTGAGTGTTTTATTCTGTCATCCTTGCATCAAGTATCCATTCCACACTGGATCTTTGTTTTTTGTGTTTATAAATCTGGAGCCAGTTCTCTTGTAAAGAAATTCAACTATTTCACCATGATGGGTACACCAAAAAGACATAGGACAAGTAACTCTGCATGCTGTATTTCCTAAGATGTATTCCTGTTTTGAACGATAATGAATGCCCCATTTTTTTGGATTTTATTTTCTGCCTTATTTCAGAGCAAAATGTTCTCCTTAATTGGATGTTCAAACTCCGAACTATTTAATCCATGCTTATCTGTTTCATATGTGTTTGTATCCCAAAGATTTATTGAACACCAATGGTCAATTTTATGAAGACTAGCAGACAACTCCCAAACTTGCAGGCTCTTTTTTTTTTTTTTTTTTTTTCCTTGGCAAGAGCTCGGGGCTCAGATAAACAAGTAAATGCAACTCACAACATGTCAGTGATGGGAGCCCAAAATCTGCTGGCCTTATGTTTGCACCGGCTTGAAGGGAAGCTCCAAGATCAGTGAAATGATTACAGGCTTGCATGCTGACAGATTTTGTCCCCAGTATTCATGGTCTTTCCCATGGCATTAACTAAATGTGTATAATAATTTATGTTGTCATTTAAATTTAAAAGAGACTTTCCAGGTCACACTATTTTTCCTGTTAAATCTTGCGAAGCACACCTTGAACTACATTTTAATATGAATAGCTAACTAATGCAGATCACAGAAAAACAGTGTATAATGTGAGGAGAACCAACCAGAAAACCGTCCTGGGTTTTACACTAGCTGAAGTTTGTGAATGATTTTCCAGTGCAAAGCATATTGTGCTAATCCAGTTTTGTGTGAAATGTTCTTAGGATAATCTCCTATCAACTGACCCACTACTTGTGTGTGATATATACAGAGAGGATATTAGTTATGGATTACAGACATTTCTCCACCAAGCACTTTGTTAACTCCTGCTAATTGCAAGACAAGGGCTATTATTCCATATTGCCCTCTTTGACTAAACCTGGATTAGTAAATGCCCCTCTTTGATATTTGGTTGCAAAGCCGAGCTGAAGTGCAGTTTGTTGAGCAGACATCCTCAGCCGCGTGAGGACAGTAACTCTTGCAAAAGGGAGCAGAATTCCCTGTGTGAGCCCAGCCTTCTGGCTTAGTGCAGGGACTGAAGGAGTCAGTCCCAGCTGAGATTTCTAACTAATGCTGGTGGCAATTGGAGGCCAGTTGCTCAGAGGCAGTCTGTGTTTTGCAAACTGTCCCAGCTTGAAAACCCACTGGTGAGCCCTGCGACGAAATTTTGCATTCCTCCAAACCCCACTCCTCCCTGAAATCCTCCTTATCTTGTTTTGGCTGAGCCTGACATTGGATGGTAGATTGAAGCTTTGTCTAAACATAACTAGCCTGGCTGGGGAGCGAGGCCAGTGACCATGGGGCAGCCAGTGTAGGGGGGAAGGTGCATCAGAGCATGGCACCTTCCCCTCTGCCCCCCAGCAGCCAGGAAGGAGGCTTCATGCTGGTGGTGCTGAGGCTTCACCTGGAGCAGCAGGTGCTCCTGGCCACTGCCTCAATGCCTTCTCACCAAATCCTGGGCAAGAAACAGATGTTGACAAGTGGAGCTCCTCCTCCATCCCCAACCCTTGCATGTGCATTGTTTATTTTTCTGTTTCACCTCCTCCCCATTTCCCTCTCTTGCCTTCCTGGAGTCACTAATGAGGGTGTAAGCCATCCCCTTACCAGACAGCCGTACATTTTGGGCTCGATGACCCTGATCTTCCTCATGCTCAGCCTATCTCCTTTCAATTGTTTCATCAGCTGCGTGACTGCCAGCCCACACCTGACAAGTGACAAGTCTCAGGCTCCTGCTGACTAGATAATCAAAGTCTTGTCAGAGCTGTCAATACCCTGCAGATAGGAGAGGACAAAGAGAGGAAAGGTTTCTACAGAAACCACTGCCTTCAAAAAATACTGTCGATTCTTCTTATAGAAATCACCTGTTTGTTTCAAAACATTATTTATTACTGAACGCACAGTCTCTGCAGAACAAGCATGTATGTCAAATAATGACAGTGGCTTTTAATGACGTAGCCCTCCAAATCTGCTGTCCCCAACATTTTGTTGGGAATTGTTTTGAAGCCCTGACTAAAGGGAAAATATTAATATTCAGCAGTCATTTAACCTTCCCGAATAATTTAAGGGGGATCATTTCAAGCACAACCATAATTATTATTTGATAAAAAACAAATTTTTTTAAGCAAAGAATGCACAAGTATGTTCTAGTCTAATATTGCAGATCAAGTTTATTTATGATCTTTTCCAATTTTGGAACCTTATCAAATACAGAATTGATTTAAAATGTTAATTAAAGCAGAGGGCCAATTTTTTCCCTTATTTACAGACCTCTTAAACCTGCAGTCTACTGAAGTTGATGAATCTCATCTGGGTTTCACCAGCACAAGAAAGTATTATATTTGACACACTGTTATTCGGATATTCTAATGTATTTACAAAGTACATGTTAATGTTTTGGGTTGGACAGATACTCCAAATGCGATGGATTAAAGAGAATTTTTAATACTTTGCATTGAAAATAAATAAACCAATAAATAACACCTTTAATTTGTAAGATAACTATGTCTGGAGAATAAAATGGCATTGTTTTTCACAGCTGAAAGTCCTTTGAAATAATAACAGAGGTGAAGTTTCTGAAGACATGGTGACTATTTAATGTATACCATTTTGCTGTAACACCAAAAATAAAGTAGTGGGCCTAGTCTGCTGCTGAAAGAAAGACATATGACATTTCTTGCCTCCGAAAAGTTGTCTTTAAGCCAAGTTTTCATTGGTGCTTCTCACGTGCTTGCCTTCAGTGCCACTTCAAGATAACTCATGTTTTGAAAGAACTCCCCAGGCCCTTCATGCCCCATGGTCCTTTTTTTCCACATTTATATCTGTTTCTTTTCATTAGGAGTGGCTTTCTTAGACATAAACAGTTGTCTGCCTGAGCAGCATTACAGCTGCCAAGTGATAGCTGCCTTCTCTTTCTTGCATCGGCAGCCGGCATTGGCCAGCAGAAGGTGGCAGGAGGACCTGGAAGTATGAGCCTGTGAGATCCCTGGTGGGCTTGCTGCAGGGGTCCGGTGTGTGCTGCACAGCCTGGGGTAGGCAGGTGGCCAGGGCACCTCCCTGGGGGCTCCTAGGCCACCACCACTGAATTGGTGCACAGCAGGTTCCTGGTACCCCATGAACCCACAGAGGACCAGCCCCAAAACCTCACTGGGAGCCCTGGGACGTTGTCCCAGCAGGTGGCTCTTGGCAGTGGCTGCCAACAAAGCTCAAGGGAAGTTTTCAGATAGAAAGTTTTTTTTGTTTGTTTGTTTTGTTTTTCATCAGAAAATGCCAATTCGTCAAAAGCAAAACATTTCATGAAAACATCTGGCTTTCAATGAATCTTCCCAGAGAACCTAGCCTGCTAAGCAGATTTTCATTGTAAATCTGTCTGGTTTCCTGCCAGGTCACCTGTGTGGCTCCTTGGCTGCCTGCCAGTGCTCGCAGCTCCAAGGTAGCCACACCAGAAAGCCTGCCCTGCATCGGAGACCTTGGCTTTCAGGATTTACATCTGTGTAGGAAGATCCCAGCCCTGAACAAAGGGAGACTTCCCTGCAGACCCCCAGCTTTCCAGTGTGCATGGCTGTGGAGAAGCCCAGGTGTATGTTCATTGTGTGAAAAGTTTAGAGGAAGGAAGGAAGGAAGGAAGGAAGGAAGGAAGGAAGGAAGGAAGGAAGGAAGGGAGGGAGGGAGGGAGGGAGGGAGGGAGGGAGGGAGGGAGGGAGGGAGGGAGGGAGGGAGGGAGGAAGGAAGGAAGGAAGGAAGGAAGGAAGGAAGGAAGGAAGGAAGGAAGGAAGGAAGGAAGGAAGGAAGGAAGGAAGGAAGGAAGGAAGGAAGGAAGGAAGGAAGGAAGGAAGGAAGGAAGAAAAAGAAAGAAAAGAAAAGAGGAGGGGTAGTTGTTCTGGATCTGAATGGAAACTGTCTCTGAAATGCTGACATTTCCTGCAGACCACAAATTCTGTGTTTGGGCAGTTCTAATGTGCCAGTAGATGGAAGCAAACTAGTGAAGGTTGTAGGTGAGCTGCAGGAGATGGAAAGATGGAAAGCCAGCTTTGATGCTGCCGGGTTAAAGGCATTGAAGCATAGCACACACAAATAATCCTGTTTGTGTGACATGTTCAGAGCTATTCACAAAGCAAGTATAAGCGGCATTACTGGACCTAAGTACTTATTTCATTAATATTATTTCAAGTAAATTAAAGTTATCATATGCCAGCTTGTAGAAAATGCTTAGTTTCTATATAATTTTTAAACCTGAATAAGTACCTTTTAAGTAACTTAAATTTTGTGTTAGTTAGCATACAATGGATGTCCTGTTAAATCCTGAATAAATACATAATTAGGTATATTTTAAGTATTTATTTTAAAGTATTAGTGCTTATTTAGACAATAGTTTTCTTATTAAGAGTTAGTTTATTTGTTAATCAAATGCCACTTAAAACGTAGAGTGGGTGGAAAAGAGTAATTGTATGATTTACTTGAAAGAAAACTGTAGACAAAGTAGATGGCAGAAAGTAAACAAGAAACAGTTTGAGTGAAGACCACTATTATGTGCGTGTTCCTAATTTTATCTGTCTGCCTCAGGCAGATGGATGGAAGGGGAGGGAGAGGACCAAAGGCTGGAGCTGATGCTAGGCTCAGCCACACTGCTGGTGCCTGTTGGCCAGCTCCCTGATCTGCAGGGTCTGTGCTCAGCTCTAAAGGAGGATGTAGAGCTTCTCCCTTGGTCGCTTGTTTCCTCTGTGCTCGGAGTGTTGTGTGTAGCAGTGATGTACATTTCCTTGCTCCAGGACCTCTCTCTTTAATACCATTTTGCCCAGCTTGCACTTAGTTACTGGAAATCAGGATACGGGCTTTTGTAGAGCTGCAAGATTATGTTTTTTGTTGATGGTAGAAACTAAGCATAATGAAATATCATCCATACATAACTTCTCTGTGTGTCATATGAACATCTTCATTCTGCTTCCTGAGTCTGAAATTAGTTTTGTTAATGTACACGTTAAGCATGCAGCCATCCGGAGGCTGCATCACGAAAGTGCAAAGCTTGTTAACAAAGTTCCTGCTCAAGCTAAGGCTGACAAGCAGCAACACAGTGGTCAGGCCATTAGTAAAATATTTAGCTTTTTGGTGGAAAGGCTGCAGATATAATTTTGCAATTACTTGTATAGCACCAAAGATCATTTGGCTGCTAGTGTAGTATGTTGGTTTTTTTTAGGAAGAAAAGCACGATTTTGGTCTGTAGACCTATCATCTACATAGAAAGTAGGATTTACACTGTCTGGTCCCATTAGAAAAGTCTGTCTTTATTCTGCTATTTGCTGCTTAATAAAAGTTGGGTTTCCTTTCCCTTGTGAAGATTTGATATCCAAAGTGTAGCATATCATGCCTTTAATTTTTAATTACCCTTGTTTTGCTAAAACAAAGTTTTCACTTTGAAACTGGTGAACAGGGGTCCAGAGAGCTGGCTTTTAGTGTCACATGAGTTTGAGCTCCATGGTTCTGTGACAGTTTAGTCACACTGTCTGCTTGTGGACAGACAGTGCTGGGGATGCTTACTACATAGAAAAGTTTGTGGTTTGTTTGTTTGTTTAAATAGAAAAAAAAAAGGCCTTTTCTAGAACGTTTCAGGTTTTGAAGCTAATCTTTTTTTCAAATTTTGAAAATACTTCAGTGGTTTTATGATTCTTTTTGGTTTTGACCATAAGGCAACAGCAGCTGCATTAAAAATCCTATCAGAACGGTTACTGAAATTTTGATTGTTTCCCACTTTCCTCAATAAGGGAAAACTGTCCTGTAACACGGCCCATGTTTGAAGCCTTTGTTTATCGCGGTGCTACAAGCATCCTTTCCCTCCCTGTGGCATGACCGCTCTCCTTCCTTTCTGCATTTCAGGTGGTGGTGGAAGCTTCGGAGCTGACCTGACAGCAGCAAGCACTGACGGGTCTCGGCTCCTCTGAGAGGTGGGAGCTGCTCGGCATGTCTTCTGCTTCCCAGTGGGATGCTGAAGGGAAGAGATAGGTAGGTCACACGTTGTTTGTTAATTAGTCCATTCTCTGCATCACCCAAGAGCTTAACTGCCCCATCTCCAAATCCAGAGTTTTCAGATTGCATTGGCAGCATGCTGAGACATCTCTGGCAGCACACGAGGTCTGGACTTCCAGGTTTCATAGGGCTTCCAAAGCTTTCCCCTATTGTTAATCTCTCCTGCTTGGAAAAGGCAGGGGGTAATGATGGATGATACAGCAATGATGATAAAGTAATGAAATAGAGAATTATTCAGGAAAATAATATGGTGTTTTCTTGTTTGTTTGTTTTGGTTTGTTTTGTTTTTTAGGTACTCTCTCTATGGACTGCTTGGTGATGGTGGAGCTCACACAAAATCAGAAGTATTTGGTCAAGTTTTTTCTCTTTCTGGAAAGTATATAATGCTATCAGTCGATCAGTTGATCTATAGATCCACTTGCTGCTTGCAAATCTGATAGTTAACATGTCAAAGTCCTTTTTATCAGTTGTGGCAAGGTTATGCTTAAAAATTGAGTGTATCTCCGACAACATTCTGGGGAAGTTTGTATTGAGTTCTCTTTCTGGGAAGCATTTGGGCTATCTGCACATTGCATGAAGAAGGTCAGGCACTGCACAGTGCCAAAACAAAATAATGGACACATGCAAGGAGACCACTGGGGCCAAGACTTACTGTTTCTTCCTTTGTGAAAAATGAGGATACTTAAAACTCTATCTTTTCACATGTAGAAGATACATATTTTTTGTGGATATGTCATGACAGTTGCATACATCAGATGTGCCACGCATGATGTGCCCTGTCATGACCACACTGTTTTCTCCTCTGGGATGAGAAAGGTCCATACCATCTAAATGATACTGCATATCTTGTCTTCTGTGACTGCTTTAGTTCATGTGCATTGGCACAGCCCCTACATGAATAATTCACTGAGCATCCAGTCAATTTAACCTCCTTTTTCTGTTAAGTGTGTTGGAAGCTGGCTTTATTGAAGAGGTAAACACCTAGTTAGTAAGCATTTATTTCCACTTCCTTTGCCAAAAATGCTGCCCCACTGCAGAATTAACATTGGTATTTTTTGGCTGGTATTTTTCTGAAGCTACTTAAAAGTTTCTTCATTGTTCAGGCTCCATGCCCCTCTGGGACTGCCTGAGCTAATATTCTTTTAGCAGAGACAAGTTTTCTTTTACTCTCTTTCATTTGACAGTTTCCATAGGTCAGTAGGGCTATGTACATGAAAAGCGAAGATGAGGCATGTTGTAGTATCAGGCCTTGTGTGGATTTTTTGTATTCAAAGAAAAAAAAAAAAAAAAAAAAAAAAAAAAAAAAGGAAAAGAGAAAGCATGGGCAAAGACAGGAAACTCCAAAAGAAGCATTTCTGGCATGAAGGAGAACTAGCTTCAGGTTCTCACCCTGCTGAATGTAGGACCTCCCTCCCATTTCTTGTGATTACTGGCACACTGGGCTGCCATTCCTCCTTCTCCAACCCATCTCTGAGACACCATTCCTGAGCACACTGACACATTTGCATGAAACAGACATTGTATTACATTGCACTTTGAAGTGGAAAATATTCATTGAAGAACTCACAATCAGCTCTTGATTAACAGTTCTTTTTCCACCATTCCTTTCCCTATCCCAAAATATTATTTAGACAGGAGTTTGGGTCATGATTCCTTGCAGAATTTATATTTAATATTTTCTTAATATAGAATCTAAATTATTTTTGTAATCTATGTAAAGATTATGTATAATACAATTAATTGATATAAGTGGTTTCAATTCTCCTTAATATGACAAATCTCTAGTGTGAAATATTCTTAGTTAATGATCAACATAAAATAGATAGAGTTCATTTTTAATGCAAGTACAAGATTTGAATTAATTTGTAGTTAGAGCAGAGTTATTAAACTGTATAATATATATACACATACATTCCCTTCTTTTGTTTTTAAAGCTTTTAAAATTCAGCAGATATGATGCTATGGTGGGGATATTTCTATCTAAATCCTCTTTCCATACTGAACCACTGAAGGACATTTATTTAGGATTTCTCTACAATGTATCGATACTTCTCTGTGCCAATACACCCATAAGAGATTAGCATTTTGGTTTGCAGTGACTCGTGGTTTCTGTTCACCTGAATTGTTGGGTTCATAGGAGTGGACCATTGTCCCAGTTTCCACCTGCCACAGACGAACCTTTTGTCTCTGAGAACCAGACCTGCTCATGTAGGTAGGGTCTCTAGCAGAGTACAGCAGGCAGGGTAGGTTTGCATAGGCTAATCTACCTTGAACAGACTTTTAATGCAAGCAATAGAGAGCGCACAAGGTAAAAGTATTATAAAGGGATTAGCATAAAACTGTGTACTGTTATTCTGGTCTCACTTTCTTAGATTTAATGTGAGACATTCCTTAATATTACTATTACATTTATAGCAGTGAGATAAGCATCAGATTTTCCTACAATTGCATTAAAGATGAAGGAAAAAATATCGGGAGAAGTGCCAAATGGAATTAAATGTTGCTTAAAAGATGTGTGGGATGGAAGAAGCAACTTGCAGGGAACATCTGTTTCTGCTGGACCTTGTCATTTTTCTGTCAGTTGGAATTCCAAGTTAATCAGATTCCTTTAACTTTAAAATTTATGTTTAACATATAGCACAGTTCAAAAATAACCATCCGGCGTCTGTGTGTGTTATGGAATCACTTTATAAATGAGGATGGTGCTTGGTGTAACTGCTTGTATTTTCTTCCAATGTGGAGTGTGAGCGAGAGCTGGAGGGATTTAAAGTGGTTTAATCCTCACTGTTCTTCATATTCCCACTGTTTCACAGGTCAGTGAGCTGCAGCATTTGTGTTGTGTTTGAACATACATATTTTCAATCTGTTGGCTAGATACCAAAACTTGTCAGAAAAAAATACAATTGAAAGGCTTCCTTAGTCTTAGCTGCTTTGTGTTTACATAGCCCGAAAAAACGTATGTCAAAATAAGAGCATAATGCCAGTCTGCACTCCTGTGGGAGCTCTTTGATGAGCTCTGTGAGACCTAGAGCCAAACCAGCCCAAGGAGCTGGGCCAGTTTCCTGCCCTGGGTGTGTGCTCTGCTTGCTTTCTGATGGGACAAGTTACTGTAGAAGGTACTGCAGAAGGAAGGAGAGCTGCTGTCATCTCCTGAAAGGACCAACAGATAGGCTTTACTGTGTTTTTCCCAACAGTTTTCCCAAAAATTGTATCTTCCCCTGTCATGGCACATTTTGATTATTTAATTTCCTGATATTTTTTTAAAGCAAGCAAATATTTCTTTGAAACATTTTTAATGGAACAGATGTGAATTTATCTAAAAACATTTTGATGGCAAATGTTAGACCTGTTTTACCATGAAATGTTTTTAATGTGAAGGAGATCACAGCAGGTTGGTTTTTTTTTGGGGGGGGGGCATAAATTTAACTGTAATGTAGTAAAGAATTAAATAGTACCCTACATGATTCTTAATATTTTCTCTACAAATGATCTGTGTTTATCATTGTCATTTTAAAAACTACAATAAAAATATATGGCATTGTTGATTAAAAGCTTTATATAAAATAATCACAGTCTGTTAAAAAAAAATAATTAGAAGGTAGGGTCTTCATGCTGTAGTTGCAGTTATGCCAATTAATACTGTGATGTTGTTAGATCTCACAAGCTGTGAGGCATCATTGCTTGAGAAAGGGACCTCTAAAGAGACCCATTGCACTTCATGTGGTGGTGCTGGTAAATAAGTAACCATTATTCTCCTCTTTGACTCAACACAGACCGAAAATCCTGGTATGGTGCTGGGCAAAGACAGTATTGCTGGGAATGCCATGCTAAGATGGCTGTAAGTCATAAATTTTAGGTCATGATTATTTGTGGTTCACACACTTCATTGCATTATTCTTGCAAGACAGGGGTGTGAATCCTGGTGTGCTGGCTAAACTCCAGTTTGAACAATTACATTTTATGCCCGAAGTTCCCCTGTAGTTTCAGCTCGATATGTTTCACATCTTGGTTTGTACTGTTGTTGTGTAGTATTAAGCAGCTGACATTTTTTACTCTCTGAATTGCTGTGCCTTCGATGTGAGTCTTGTATGTGCAAGCAAAAGTTGCTGTGGAAGTTATGAGAGTAAACATTGGAGACTGCTCTCTGCAGGCTCCAGAAGTTTTGTGTAAGTGTGCAACACCTAAGGAACATAACTCCTCATCTTGTCATTGTGGATAAGATCATCCCTGCTGTGGAGCAATGGTGGCATACATGGTGCTGTAAATATAATTGTCTAAGACCAATCTGCTTTCTTTCTTTTTATTTCAAAAGAAGAGGCCGAGATCAAAAGCCTTAGTCCAATCAGTCACACTTTAATCAAATGCAGCACTTGAGCACATGCCTTACGTTAAGAACATAAGGGTTATTGCTGATTTCAAGGAAATAACCACATGCTAAAACAGGGACTGATATCTGGTTCACGGAAACCTTGTATCTCTAGGTCTGCTTCACCCTTTCATCTGATTTAGGGTGAGATGAACACGCTGTCTAATAAAAAAATAAGTAAATGAGGATATTAAAACAAGCAAGACTTGTCTAGTTTAGTTTTAGGCTAAAACTAGTCTTTAGATTAGTTGCTTAGATTAGATTTAAAAAAAAAATAAAAAAAAATGGTAGAATTCAAGTCAATAGAAAGGCTCCGTGAGACGCCAATGAGCTTTGCAATAGGCATCATATCAAGATATCTACATAGGAACTTCTCTGGTGAATCAGAAGGATTCGGTTTTCCACCGCAACATTGCACATATGAGGAGTGTACCTACACCCACAGAAGTAGTTAGTTTAAAAATTAAAATTTTGTGTGCTCCTTCATGTAGCTGGCATTTAAGACATATTAGAATATACAGAGTATGCATAAATTTATATAGTATTTTGTGATCCAAATTGTTTCTGCTTCTAATTTTATGCATTATCTTCATGATTGTTTCTCCTTTAATGGTGCAACCAGCCACTTTGACTCCTGGATCCTAAAAGCAGAAATAGCAGATATGGGAGAAGTCACGGGGTTAACTTCCTAACGTAGAGGTTTGGTCTACCTTTAATTGAAGTGGGTGTCCTCAGCAAGCAGCTTCTCCCATTAGAAATGATTTTTTGCCAGAAATCTATATTCTGTCATACCCAATTATGCACCCTACTAATCAATAGAGAACTTGCTAGCACCCCGACATGGAGAAGTCTGCATCTGTTCTAAATCCTGCCCTTCTAAGCAGGATTATTGCCAAGCACTGTGAAGATTGCTTAGCTGGGTACAAAAGATGCTGTACCCAAGCCAAAAGAGGGAAGTAATTCTGATTTTGTTTGAATGAGCTTATTCTATTGGATGGAAGGAAGTAATTGAATTATGTACAATAAAGTAAGGTCCTGTATTTTTTGAGTAAAACATCGTCAAATAGTATCTTGTAAAATCTCTTGAAACAACAGAAGAGTACAAGGATCTTCAGCAGATCAAATATCTCTTAGATGCTTCCCTGCTCCTCTGAAAGTAAGTACTACTATGTGCATTTTAGACAAGGGTAGTAATCTTCTATCAGCTCATTTGTCAATTGTCATGCCTTAAAATGTTTAAGCATATGCTTACTGGTAAGCACATGAGCTTTACAACTGTTTTCAATGAGACTACTTAAAGTGTTTTGAGGAAAGAGGGGCTCATTCTTAGCTGTTATCTGGTCCCCATGCCAGCAGCACAGCCACATACATTGCAATTGTTTTTTGTTTTGCTGGTGGTGTCCTAAATATTTCCATGTTTATAGGCTCCTGAAGTCCCTGGGAGGGACTAGCTCTGTCATTGAACTACAGAAAGTGCTGAGGAAGCCCACAAGACAGAGAATAGCTCCCTGAGTGATGAGAGATTAAATAGACCAGCATTTTTTGACTCAGAATAGAGATGGCTATGAGATGATATGACACAGGAGATGTGCAACGTAGCGAGGAGAGGTGGGAAGGAAAAAGGAGGAAAACATCAGCATGGACCTGCTCTTTTTACTACTCTTTTCCTATTGTCTGAGACTGGGGCAGAGGATGGGACTAGGTGGCCTCCTGGTCTCCCTCTGTAGAGCTCTTTGAAAAGCAGCATCTTAGGGTTGAAGATACTTCCCACTCAGAAGACAGCTACTGTGTCATAGGTGCTTTTTTTCTCCCTTATGATAAAGTGTATAATTTAACTTCAATAAGCAAATATAGTTCCATGCAGAAATCTTTGTCCCAGTGAAGTATATCTGGCTGGCTGGGTGTAGGTGCCATGTGCTGTGGTGCGGGGACACTTCTGGAGGAGGGCTGCCCCCCAGACTCAAGGACCCCACTGGTCTGCAGGTGTTGCTCACATGTTGCCTCCTGCACCTGTGTCCTTCTCCTGCTTTGCAAATTATATTCTGCCATTTTGGAATAACTGCATTGTAGCTTGTTGTTTCTATTTGTTGTTAAGATGTTTATTATTTCAAATTATAGGATTTTTATTTATTTTTTTTAATTTGTGTGAGTTGTTACTATGGCTGGCCAGCCCATCACACTTTTGATGAAAGTGCTGAATGCCTTTCTGCTTTGTAGTGGTGTTTACAGGTGTGCTTTGCTGACAGTAGGATGGGAAACTCCTGGTTATTTCTGAAATTAGTTGTGCATTCCCAAACAGACATTATATAAATGTTGCATCTACCTAATACACTGTTCCTGCTCCCTCTGTTCATGCACATTGTGTGTAGAAGTTGAGTAATGTGTCTTGTTATGGTTTTGGTTAACTATTCAGACTACTTACTGAGCTTGTGATTCCATTGTGGTTATTCCATTGTGGTTTTACACTGTTATTGGAATGTAAGTTGCTCTCTTCTCTGGGCTGGCCATGCAGCTGTAAAGGGCTCCTCAGGCATGGGAGGAGGCAGCTTCAGCAGAATTCAGTGGGGCAATGCTACATTTGAGGTTGAGCAGCAAACCTTACACAGGCTAAGGATATTCTGAGGCACCGCTCTCTTTACCATCTTGGATAGGATTAAATGCAGTGGAGAGATTTCAAGTTTGAGATGCATTTTGTGATTGGAAAAATTAATAAAAACAAAACAACAACAAAACCCTCTTTTAAAAAAAAAAAAATAAATAAAGAATGGATGGAAGGATCAATGAAAGGAAGTTAAAAAAAAAGAAAATGAAAATAAAAGTAAAAGTAAAAATAAAAATAAAAATAAAAATAAAGGAAGGACAAAAGGATCCAAATTAGAAAAAGTATGCATCTGCTGGCAACAAAGTCCTTTCAATCTGCACTTAAATAAAGGTATTGGTTACGTAAAACATAAGGCTGCTCAAGTCAGAACATAAATAATGTCTGCCAGGTATAGAGGTATAGTGTTTGACATGGGCTTCCACATAAAGTATTGAAGGCATGCATTGTCAAATCCTGATCCTGCTATTTCCTGTACAGTGTCACTCCAGTCTAGTTAGAGTATATTTAGAAAGTAGCTAAGCACACTTTTGTGGAAAACATTAAATAACACAGTAATTCATACATTTGTAACAGACAGCTGCACATCATTAACTGAAAATAAAGCCTCAGCATTTATCTTATATGTTATTTTAGCTTTTTTAAAACAACAACAAAAACATGCCCAGTATGACTGAGGGTACCCTAAAGTTTAAGACTGGTTTGTAAACAGAGTCCCTAGTGTCTACTATTGATCTTTTGCTATTTTAATGCATTTTTTACTGACCAACATGTCCTGTGGTAAAGAATATTGCCTAAATTAGTTATCTGATTGGTTCTTTTGATTAATGATGGGACTGTGCTTCATTACACATGACAACATGATCAGAATAATCACTGCAGCCATAGAAGCTAGGGCTGGCATTTTTTATTCCTTCATTTTTAAAGTTCATTTATAAAATTATTTAATGTATACGTCCTAAGTTGTAATTTATTTACATGACACTTTTTTCGATGGGAACTGTTGTACTGTGTCACAAATGGCTAAGAAAACAAGGTAAACTAGATGTACAAATCAATGTCTTTTGGCTCAAGGGAAAAAGAAACATAATCAAGATTCAAGAGCTGACCTTGTCCAAAGTCCAACTTGTCACACAACAAAGAGTGAGGTGCCCAACAAATCACTGGGATCAGCAGGATGGATTCAAAGGAATTTTAAAATTATATTATTCCTTCCTGAAGTTCTTAACAGAACTTCGAGAATCCTGTGTGTTGGGGATGGCATCAGGACAACACCCAAGCACTGTTGGGTTTCTGTGGTCAAACATGGGGCAGACCCTTCAGAGGGGCCAGCTGGGACTTTTGCCTTGTGCAAACAGTGTCTCCACCAGCTTCTTCACAGTGTTTCTGGTGGCTCTTCTCAGAGATGGGGCCATTCCAGAGCTCATAAATGGCAAAGTCGTATGATTTTGTAAACAGACCTCCAGAACTAAGAGTTTTCTTGATGAAACCCCCTAGCTGACACAAGAAAATACAGTCTCCTTGTAACCGCTGACGCTGAACTTCAGCAAAACTACACCACCTTTGACTGTCTTTGCATGGAGGATCAAAACCAGATGTGTTGCTTAGCATTATCCTATCCCTGTGCTATCTGCCATAGTTTATAGCACCTTTACCTGCTTTGAGGTTCTTGATTGCTTTTTAGTAGATCATTCTGGGATTGATCTGTTTGAATTTATAAGGACATGCATGCCACCTTATGTCATGTTGATGAATGATTCAAAATTTTAAATGACAATTCAACATTTAAGGTTTTGAAAAATATTGAAATGGTGTTATGCACAGAATAAATGGCAGCTTTCATTTTCTTTCTTCAAAAGGCTGGCAATTCCCTACCAGCCTGTTTACATGATGTTGACAGACATTTTAACGTTTGCCAGAGAAATAATGTGAAGGGTTGGATACCTGCCATAAAATGGTTTCCTCTCTATGGTAAGTGTGGAAACAAATGTGTACATGCACAGTATATACACACATATATATTTTAAACATATTTCCAAACAAAAAATTGTTTGTTTGCTGTTACAAATACAGAAATGTAGGACTAACTCCAAAAGAGGTAGAAACAGTGCTCAGAGGAGCCAGAGCCTCACTAACTCCTGAGTGAGTCCAGCTCACGATGTACAATGTCACACATTCACTGCACAACTCAGGAATCATCTAACTGATCAGCTGCTATACAATCTTATTTTCAGCCCCAAACTGTATTACGTTCTGATGCAACAACTAAAGAGTGCATTTGCACACTGAATACTTTGTGTGAAAATATACTTCCCTTCTTATTGTACCATTTTTATTATGCTCTGTCTCACATTAATACTTCATTGTACTGGCTCCATATAACACATCTGCATATAAGAATAAATGTCTATACAGATTTAGGGCCCAATCCTTTACGTACATATGCACTTTAAATGGACCTCAGCATTGGTGCGATAGATTTTCCTCCTGGGATTGGCAGAGAAGGCTGATATTTGTTGTGTGTAGTAAATGTGAAAGTTTAATATGCCAATAATTCCATTTCCATGGAATAACTATGGATTTAGGATGTTGCACTGAGGTAATTTTAGCTTGTGTTTAGACATTCATTTTGTGACTAACAACATTTGTCTAATTATGGTGACATACCAAGCTTTTTTTTCCTGGGAAGAGATTGCTATTGTATGAAACATGTTTAATCATGGTTAAACAATCTTTGACTTCTCTGGCTTGTTGTAGATATAAAAAAGGCTGTTTGGTGTTACCTGTGTGTGTAGGTGACTGAAACCTTCATAATTCCTTTATGAAAGCAATTCTAAATGAAGGAATGATAAACTGAGTTTATGATTCTTATGTTCTAGGATTATTTTACTAGCACATTAGAAACTGTGACTAGTCAATGAAATGTCAGCAGTTAAGGCCTTCATGAATCAGGACCTATCCTAAAAGCAGTTGTAAACTACTGTACGGGTCACTGAGTTTTACTATTTGAGGTATATGAAGTATTTAAGGACATTGAAGGTTCCATGCTATACTTAAAAAGTAAATTTTTAATTAGCAGGTGTGTGAATAGAAGAGAAAATCTTTTTTTTTTTTTTTTTTCCTTTTTTCTTTTTTTTTTTCTTTTCTGGAATTGCTGCATATGTTATATGTAGAATATGTATCTATACTTCCAGATGAGGAATTAATGTATTTTTCTATTCAAAAGTTGTTTTCTATTGATACAAGCAGATAATTGGTTGTGCTAGTTGAATTTGTGTGTGTATGCATGTGCTACTTAAAAGCTTACCAATATATACTGTATTTTGTGGAGGTTGTTGTATTGCACTTCAGCCTTTTATATGTTACAGGATTAGAGCGTGTAAAACTGGCATTGAATTTGCAAGTTATATGTTAATCTGATTAAATGAAAAGAGAATTACCCAATGTAATCAATTGAAATATTCAACCACTTTGTGTTAAACTTAAAGGAAATTATTGCCTTAAGGCTGCCAAACCCATGATACAACTTTGCATTTGCAATATTTGCATATTTAGTATTCAAAAATGTATATGTATGGTTTGTTGTTGTTGTTTGTTTTTCTTTTTAATGAAGTAGGATTAGTCCATCAAGCAGAGGCTTGCTAGAGCTGGAAATGCAGCAATCTCCTCTACACAAGAGTGTTAAACTTTGGCTGAAGGATTTTAGAGTTTTTTTACTCATCATGCATATTTTTTTAAAAAAGAAGTGCAAAGACATCTATGTTATTTTACCATTTTATTATTTGTTTATTTTGCCTAAAAATAAAATGACTTAATTTAAGTGTGCAATGTTATTTACTTGTATTTTAAAACTGTGCATAATACTATACAGTAGATTGAAATGCATACTTATGTCTTTTTCTTTCATTGGACAGCTATGCTAAAGCAAATAAAATCAAACGCACACATTCTCTTTCAGTGGCTTACAAACCACAAGTGATGGGAGGAAAAAGCCCCAGACATTCCACTGAATTCTATTATTGACAACAGCAGAAGTAAAAAAATTAGAAAACAAATCCCTCTTTAAATAAAATGAAGTAAAAGGCCTACATTGCTTGGAGGAAATGCTAATTGGAAATACCTTGCTAATGCTAGCTAGTCACAGGAAGGAAACATTAAGTTATTATTTTTAATAATGTTTACAAGTATATCCAGCCATTTCCAGCCAGTGAAAAATGTTAGCCTTGGTAAAATGTGGCAGTGCTACTTTTCACTGGTGATGCTGCTCATCTTCTCTCTGATAGCAATCATTAATTTTATTTTTTAACCCAGTCTTCAAATGAAGACAGATGAGCAGGAGAGTTTTAAATGCAAGCTGCTTATGTTCAGAAAAATGGCTGCTAGATTACAGATCACCGTGCCTGAGCTGAGTCCGGTGGCTGTTCAGAAGGGGGAGAAAAAAACAAACAAGCATTAGGTGAGCAACACACAGGCAAGCCCTCAAGGATCTGCCGACGGCAGCGCCCGTGCATAAGCCCTGGTAGGGTGCACAGCCCTGCATGCATTTTGGGATGTGCAGGGCAGGGAAGGAGGGGGAAGGAAAAAAAGTCCTGCACAATGGTACAGTAATCTGTTTCATTTCCTAATTGCTATGGAGACCCACAGATACTATCATTGTTAATTGCTCTTGATCATTTTTCCGTTACATTTTAACTTTTATTTCTCACAAGCACTAAGAGGATTGTTAGATAGTGAAATGTGTAATATGTATCGCATCACTGGTAGCATCATGCTGCATCTTTTTTTGTTCTTGTAATGTCATCAGTGTTGTCTTTTTAGTCTTGTCAATGAGCACAATGTAATTTCTGTTTCTTCCAAGGTGCAACTTTCAGTGTCTCACAGCTTTGCCTTGTTTTTTTCTTGCAGATATTCCAGGTTTATCCTCATAGCCCAAACACTTGCAACACTGAAGTGTTCATACTTGGTCCTGACGGCGGTGAGCCTGTGACTGATTATTTGGATCCTGACCTTCGTGGGAGCCATTTCTGTATTATTGAGAGGAGAGGCAGGTTGTGCAGTGTGTCAGGAGCAACAGGAGGTAGTAAAAAGGCTCCTGGCTGAGTGGAATAGAGAAATGGGCTCCAGGTAACCTGTGGAGCTGGTCCCACACTGCCAATGCATTGCTTTGGACAGACCTCCCAGATGTCCCCCTTCCTTCCCACATCCACCAAAGTGATTGCTGATGTGTTTTAGGGAGGTCAAAGACAAAGTGTTTTCCTTTCACTAACTGCTGGGAGATAAATGAGTGCTGAAAGAGAGCTTTTTAGGGTGATCACAACAAATGGGAAAGACCGCTTAGCTTTTGTACAAATCTACATCAGCAGGAGGCTGCTGGTGGGAGAGGAGGTGGCCAAACCCCATCAGGTAGGAGATGGGGAACTCCAGCATTGCTGATGACAAAAGGCAGCAACTGGCACATGGCAGAGGTCTTCCATCCTTCTCAAAGGAGGTTTTAAAAATAAAAGTAGGAATTGATGAGATCCTGAACCTGAGCTTCACTGTGGGAGGGCAGAAGGACAGACCTTGGATGTTTAACTCCATTCAGGTTAGGAGTCTGGCACTCGCCATCAGTGAGGGCAGTCCCTGCAGCTTCTCAGATGTGAAATTTCTGATCAGTTCTTGCATGGAAGTTTGCTGGCTCAGAGTTTGAGCACAAACAGCATCAAGCATGTCTCCTCTATACTTCAGGGGTTTCTGCCAGCCCAACTGCTCCTGGGGAGTGACCTTGTCTCTAGGAATTAGGCCTTTCGTTGCAGTCCCTTGTAAGAAGTTGAGAGAGGATTAATTGGTTTGCTTACTGCAGGTTCTGGAAGAACCTCACATTTTTCAGTGGAAGATGACTCTGAAAGTACTTTCCCATGGTGAAACAAAACCTTGCCAAAATAAAATGATGAATCCTGAATATCACTGGCAGCATTAATTGCCAATTTTTGAACAGTTCATTTCTATCTGCTCCTCCTTTGCATGTGTGCAGTGAGTTCAATGCCTCTCTGTGAGTGCTTTCTTCCCAGGCTGACCCTTGGTGTGGGAAGCACGGGTGCCAGTGCCCTGTGTTCCCCCAGGTCTTGCATGAGCGAAGTGCATGGGACACAGCAGAAACCCACCACACCATCAAGATGAGCGCATAGCTGGCATTTGCAACCCTGAGACTAAGGATATGTCCTATTAAAAAATTCATATAGGAAACATTCAGCAAAGGTGAAATGCTACTTGAGCTTTTTCCCTCTGCAATCACAGCACCTCTAACTGGAGTATCACTAAAAAAAATAATTGAATGAAATGAGTTTTTAAGGTTCACCAGGATAGCCTCAATCTTGTTGTGGGATTACATTCCCATCCCTCTACCTGGTAGAGGGTAAGCAAGCAGCCTGCTGACCCAGGTTAGGTTTTGTACCCAAGGCAGAGGATACTCTGCCCTTGGCAGCAAGGAGGGCAGTGCTCAGCCAGCCGGGGAGGCTGCTGACCTTCCTTGGATCAACAGCAGCCTCAGGAAGTTTCTTTGCCTTGTCTTGAAAGGCTGCAACACCTAAAAGATATGCATAACAGCTAAGAGCATTTTTGTGCTTTAGCTGCACAACTGAATTAAATAACCAATGGATATTTAAGTCCTGCTCTAACTCTTCCCACGCTTAGCTGAAAGAGGGTTGCTTGGTGCAAAACCAGCTCTTGAAAGCTGAAACCATCTTCCAGATGATGGCAGGTCCTTGCAGTGGCAGCTCACTTGATTTCCTCATATGGTAAGTGCAGAGGTAGAAAGTTGGAGAGCAGTGGGAGGGGTGCTGGGAGCTAATGAAGGCCTTCAAACTAAGAGTGATTTTAGAGGGTGTCAGGAGGCAGAAGGTGCCAGCTGCCTGACAAAAGAAATATAATTACTCACTATTAAAGAACACTCCAGATGCTTGATATAGTCATGGATGTTCTCATTTTTTTATTATTATTATTATTTTTTTTTTTCAGAAAAGCATCCTGCCTGCCTACAATGTCAGGGCCAAAACCCAGGAGCCTTTGTTCAAGCAAATAGACCATCAATCTCATGAGTAAGATCCAATCTTAGCAGTTAATGCTGCAGAGGGGTGGTTGCTTCTTCAAAATACTAAAATCTTCTTCACATTCCCTTATTCCTCTGGGACATCATTACAAGCAGGGTGTGATTGTGCAGATATTCTCTCGGCAATCTGGGGTGGAATGCGCACTCTCCAGTGATTCTGCAACATAGATCTCTTTGCATCTCTACTCTCTTCTGTTTCTTTATAATGAGCTAATGGGTGACTGTTACTCGTATCTGGACAAGCATTTCTATCAAAATAAATAAATAAATAAATAGAGGAACAATATTCTATTTATATTTATATAAATATAAAAGTTTATCTGTTGACCTTCACTGGCAAAAATGTTCCATCAAATTGCACTCAGACCATAGGACGCTCCATAGATTTTACAAGTACAGGGGTGATTGAAACCGTATAGCCAAAAACTGTTGTGAAAAGAGGACTGCTGAAATTAAACAGGTTGAAAGCTGTCTGGCAGCTCCAAATACAGCAGAGAAGTATAGCCCAAGAGCTCAGCAAATTTAATCTTTGAAGAGGTTTATTGTTTTATCGGGTTTTTGTTTAAGAAGGGTTTCATTATATATAACAATGAGATAAATTTTTACTTAGCAGATTTATTCAACAGGTTTATTCTTTTAACAACCCTCATTGTATTTCAGCAGCTGGTATGTGGGGCCTTATGCATCAAAGAAGTTTATTACTTTATCAGGTATGAATTTTAAGTTTTCCTAATAATATAAGATGTGTGGAGGTTTATAGGTAGTACATTTTTCTATTTGTCATTTGAGCCTTTTTACATAATGTAAGCTACATTGTAACTACATGACAATGCTGCTAGCAATGGTCATAAGTGTGTTGTAACTCATACTTTCTTGCCACATCTGTAATAGATCTCACTTTCCTGTCCCAGTGTTTTTAAAATCCTTAAAAGTCCAACTACAACTACCCTGACTAAATTGTCTCTGTAAATTAGAAGAACAAAGTGAAGTAAAAAGTAGTATTGACATTAGTAAGTAAATGGACTGTGTTAAGTTGTTTTGATAAAAATTCACTCCTTCTGGACTTGAAAGAATCACAAAATCACCTAGATGGGATGGAGAACTTGGTTTGGCATCAGAACTAGCGATGCTTGGTGCCACTGCACATTTTTCATCCAAGATTATCTATTACTGATTATTTAAACCAGAAATCAGTTTGGAAGTCACATGTTCCAGAGGGAATGGCTTGAAAATTCAGGCAGCTGTCTCTGGCTTGTGGCTTTTTCTAAGGAAAGTAATTAAAGAATGCTTTGGTTTTATTGTATTTTTGGATTGTTTTAATCTTTCTTCTTCTGCTTGAAAGAAGAAAGGTGATACAAACAAACAAAACAACCAACAAACCAAAAAAAAACAACTTTGAGATGTAAAGTCAGTCCTTAGAAATATTATTATTTGTAGTTTTACAGCATGCATTTTAAATCAAGTTGAATTTCAGTGATTTGTTTTAATGACAAAAGAAAGATCTATCACAAATTTCTTTATGTTGTGAAGCAGCAATTAAATTGTAGAGCTGGTTTGGTGTTTGCTGATGAAATGCTTTTCATCAGAAAATGCTGATGAATCAGAACAAGCCTGTTTACAGATACAAGTTCATTTCAATTTATTTCTCTCTTAAATATCAGGGGAAAACTTCTGAAATTTGTTTGAATAACAATCTGCAAGCCTGTAGTTCAGGTTAAAAGGCTTTTCTTTAGAAACCTAAATGAATTGAAGCAGAATTAAAATGTTTTATAATTAATAGTTCATTTGTTTTGTACTGGGTTATTTTTCCCACTTTGGTTCATGAATGCATTTGAGTTCATCATGGCTTTGGACAAGACATTCCTTGTTTCTCAAATTTTTAGAGATTAGAAGAATTTTCCTCCCTGCACTAGTAAGGATTTGGTTTTTGTATTTAAAAAAAAAATAATAATAATTCCACAGCAAAATGCATCACAGTAATTTTGTATTATGACACATATAATCTGTAACTTTAATCTTTACCTATAACAGTTTCCCTTTTCCTGACACCTTTACTCACATGAGTTGTCCTTTAAATCACAGTTAAGGGATACATGCAGTAAGTGTAAAGTTTAAGACTTTGTTAGCCTAGTCACTGTAAAATATATTGCCTTGTTGCTCTCTCCTATAAAAACTTCTCCAAGCAGTGGGATGTTGCCATCTTGAATGTGCAAATTATTGTATCTGTCTATAATAACAATAATAATAATAAAGGGGGACATCAGACAGGTCCTTGCCTACAGCTCATATTTAGAATTCTGAAATCATAATTTAGAATATGATTTAATAAAACATGAGAGATGTAATAAAATAGGTATATGTTTGTGTTCTAATTACATATGTCTTTTCAGTGGTTCTACTATAGAAGTTCTTTTTAAAGACATTTGATTGGCATTTACTTGATATTTTGTGATGACTGAAATATAACCTATCTGGTTGATAGATATGTAGAGTTTACTTTACAGATATGTACTTTTAAAAAATATAGATGTTTTCTAAAGGTTATTGAATGGTTTAGATAAAATTTGCAGTTCCTTCCAGCATAGTTGTTGTATCTAGTAGCTCTCAAATGATGAAATATTCTAGCTTAAGACAAATTAAAAAAAAAAAATAAAAAAAAAATTGGCACTTTTTATGAAACACTGGGCCTGATGAATGCAGATAGAGTTTTGCCATTGCCTTTAGTGTGGCCAGGAGCTATGGCAAAACTCCCGCTTTGAAGCGACTTCAGTAGACAAGGACTGACACTTCACTTTGCTCCTGCTTCCTGAGTGTTTCCAGGTTGTGCTCTGTGCTTTTCTCTGTCCCCTCCCATCTGGGTGTCTTTAAACCAAATGATTTTCATTTGATAGTTTGGGTCACATTGGGCCAAAACCACCTTTTATTTATATTGACTTAATTTCATTAACTTCAATGCAGTTATTTCAGGTTTCAAACAGATGAGTTGACATAATAATTAGGTCAAATTCTTGTAGAAATTTTAGTCTGGAGGCAGGGCAGATTTAGGTACTTCTCAGTGCTTTTAAAAGGTAAGGCTCTCAGAGAGATGTACTCACCAATAGTTTGCTATTTGTTATGAATATTTGTTCCACACTTCAAGAAGACTTTGGTAAGTTCATGCTAAATGATGGTTTTGACTGCAGACTTTTTTTCCTGAATCTCATGCTTTTAATTTAACAGACAGGTTTGAGAATGACAGGCTCTGTCCTTAAGTTAATAAAGCTACTGCCAACCCAATACTGTTGAGTTCCAGTATGGCGGTGGTGGTGTCTTACTGCTGGCACTGTTCTTTTATATTAATTCTGTGCTCTCCCTCGTCCTGAATCATAGTAACTATTGGTGTCTTCTTGAAAGTATTGATACATCTAACATACACATGGATCTAGCACGATGACTCTGGTACATAAGGTGTAATTGTGGCAGCATGCAGTGTTACAGCACACTACTACCAGCCTTCTCCGTCTCTTCTCCAGTGCTGTATAACTTTCCTTCTCCCACACTTCTAAATTGCTCTATGGAGATGGTCCATTAAAAATCACAAGAAAGCTTGAACGTTTGAATAACCTTTGAAATTATTGACAAATCAGCCCCAATAGGCTGCCTAAGAGCCTAATGTAGAACAAGAGATCGATGACGATGCTGCAGAGACAGGATCCAGCTGTAAAAGTGAGGGGATTTTTCTGTGCTGCCACTGAAACACAAATATAGCTGAAATGATACACTGTTTGAATGGATCCTGGTTTTCTTCTCATGCTCCTCCCTGCAGAATAACTTCACATGGTACCATCTCCCAGTGAGGCCTGCACTTGTCCTGAAGTCAGGAAGAAGTGACAACCTGGAGTCACCAAAGATTGTAACCAGTGAAGAGTATGCACTGCATGAACCTGAAAACTCCAAGCAAACCTTGACATCTCAGCAAATTCACCTGTTGGATAAGGAATTTACTCCATGTCCTTGTGCCATTCCTGTTGCCACTACATAGGAGCATCCATAGTCACTAACATCCATTCAGTCACAAACCAGCCTCAAATTATTTCCATTTGACACCTGGGGGAGAAAAGTAATTTGTTCACAAAAGAAATCTGTGAAAAATTCCAAGTCTCCATCAGTTGAATCAAGATCATATGTTATTTTTTTCCCTTCCATTCTTGTGAGAAATGAGGTCCCTTCACTTAAATTTACCCATTTCCAGAGGAGCAGGAACCTCTGGCCATCAGCAGGCATAGGTACATGGGCTACATTTTCTTTTTTTGCTCCCCTCATTTCTGTGGACCACACGTGAGGTCTGAAGCCAATGTGCACAGTTAAGGGCTGAGTAATAAAGCTAATTTATTTATGTCCATTACTCCCCATTCTCCAGAAGAAGGGCAATTTTCCCAAGCTTATTCATAAAATCTAGAAGTCTGGTAGAGCAATACTCCTTCCTAGAAGCATTCCTGTTTTCTTTCACCAGATAAATGTATCCCACCTAGGTCTGTTTGGCACAACAGAGACCTCTAAAGATTGGTTAGATTAACAGTATCTCCAGAGACATATCTGGCATTATTTCTTATTTGAAGGTAGAAGTGTGGCTCTGCATCATGTATTGCCCCCTTCATGCTGAGCACATCTTTAGAAAGGTCAGCTCTTGGAATGATCTGAAAGTCTGCTCCTTTTCCCTTGTGCTGTTTAGAGGCACCTGACCTTTCAGTGATCCTAATTTCTCTTTCTTTTTTCCTCCATCCCCTCGGCCTATTATTTATTGAAGTGGAATGGACCTTTATTTCCCCTACTTTTTCAAAATAGTTTCTAAAACAAGTGACCAAGGACAGCAAAGATGCAAGTTAAAATTCAGGTTATCTTGATATTTCACCAAGAACCTTTTGTTTTCAGAGCTATCCCATTGCATAAAATTTTGAGCTGCGCATCTTGTTACTCTTTGACTTGCACTGGGAGAAGTTAGCTAATGCAATTATATAATATGCTAATGGGTAATTGGAGGTCAAAATATAGAAGAGGAAGTGGAGTGTATGAGCAAAGGGGCAAAGTGAGAAAGGGAACAGTGGAGACCTGGAGGAAAAAGCAAAGTTTTGAGTGATTTCAGGATTTTAAAGAGAGTTCCAATGGGCAGGAGGCAAAAGTAAAAACAAATCCTGTAACCCCACCTATACACCTTAATTATCACTGTGGATTTCCAGCTGTGCATTTTACACCTCCTTTTCAGTTGAATTGATGTCCCTTTCCCCAAACCACTTTAGCTCTGTTTCTAAAGGGGAAGTTTTCTAGTTTATCTGATGTATTTCTTTTAATTGAAAAGTGACATGGTTTTGGCAAACTTATTTTCTGTCAGCAAGAGGCTGGTTAGCTCTTTGGTTGGTTCCACTTATCTGGGAATTAGCACTAATTGATTTCTTGTTCAAAATCACTGCACACCAGAGTCTTGTCTTTCTTGCTAAAATAAGACTAAATCCAACTGTAGTTGGAGGTGGTATCTATCCCTGCTTGGGCTGTTCAGTTTCTATGTTTTCATCCTAAATGTCTTTGCTCTTTTTCTTTATGGTCTTCACAACACTCTTTGTTTGACAGTCTCTTCCCAAAGGGTCATTCTCTCCCGCTCATTTTAGCAGGGGATTTGCTACATGCTTCTATGGAGCTGAGTTCAGCTGGGATTAATAAAAAGATCTTTATTATTATTAATTATTATTATTGTTATTTATTTCTGTTTGGCCAAATCAGCCATAGCAAAATTGTGAGGAGTACATTATAGATAAAATTATATTTCCAGGATTTTGGTTTGGACCTCACAAGAGCACCGTTTTGCCTAGGTCTGGGAGAACGACATGACTCAGAACAATGAGATTCTGCGGGAGATTTATCATGTGCTTGGTGAGAAGAAGCTTGAGAATTATCTCAAATATTACTTAAAAAAGAGCATATGATACATGCAAAGCTGTTCAGAAACAATATTTGCCAGACTCATTATTAAAAACCTTCTAGAAATCAGAGTGTGACTGCAGACAAAATCCTAGCTTGAGAGGATGGGAAGGAAATGAAACACCCTTTGCTCTAAAGTACCTACACAAAAACGTTGCTCCAGTTTGCAGAAATAAAAGCAATGGCTGGGAGATGAAGACAATACTGTTCAGATCGTTTAGTGGAGTCCAAGTGGCCTTTTGTGGGGTTGGTAGGGCGAATGGACTGGGGAGAGGATCTACCTGTGTTTCCTAGGCACTGTAAGGGCACTGTAGCATGATTAGCACTCCTTGCATCCAGGGGCACTTTGGATGTATCTCGCTCTGTTTGTGTTTCTGGTTCTTATAATGAAAATGAGATCCCTCGTGTAGCCCTCTGCCATTTTGCACGTCAAAGTGAAAGTATATGTGCTCATTGTGGGTATTAGTGTCTCAGCTTAATGACAGAAGCCTCGGACAAATAAATCCATGTGCCATGGAGGATTTTCCTAATGAAACTGAAGTACAATACTGTTTACATAATGTCCTTTAGACTCTATTCAAAACAGCAAATGTTGGACATTGCTGTTATCCACCGACACCAGCTAATACAGGCGGGAATGAGGATGTAATGCAAAGTGGCAGCTTCCTTTAACTTTTCTCCAGGATTCTGTGCGATGGCTCCGAGCATCCCCTCTGAACTTTTCCCCTCATGCGTGGTTTTTTCCTTTTTCTTTTTTTTTTTTTTTTTTTAATTTTATTTTTAATATATTGACATTCCAGCCCTAGGAACAAGGTCTTCACTCCTTTTCTCATTTCAAGATCTTGTTTTGGGAGAGCTCTAACACCTGTCCACTGATCGCCTGCCAGTCTGCATCTGTGCCCAGCTGACAGGGCTGTCTGCTTTGACTAATGATGTGATTGATGGACAAAATAAGGAAGAACACACAAAAAAACATTTCTGTCTGGTCTGGTGTGTCAGCAAGCCTTCATCAAGTGGCTGCTGAAGGTATATTTTGCTGCATGCCTCATTACACAGTAATGGCATTCCCAGGCAAAGCTGTTTCTTTTCATGACACAAGACAGCAGGCAGCTTTATGGACTCTGGGCCTATCGAGCCTGGAGGAGAGAAGCACTAAAGAGTGGTCATTTCCAAAAGTGCCGCAAGTTGCTTTTTTGTTGTCATGAATTTAATATGAATCAACGCAATATGAAATGAGCATGAGGAATTTTAGTGACTAGTCATTTTTTAAGACTGCTGTCTAAACAACCATCAAGAAAACAAAAACAAAAACAAAAACATTTTCTTCCACCAAACCTGTTGCAAAAAGAAGTCATCTGTCAATTTTATTACATTTAAAAAAATAAAAAAAAAAAAGTACACCAAGGCATATAGTCCAAACAAATGTCTGTTTCAGTGCTAAACATGTGGAAAATGCCACATATCTGAAGCAAAAAAAGGCAAGTAACTGGCAGGCTGAATGCAGTATTTAACAACTAAGATTTAATGGCTCTTTACGTAGATCTGCATGAAGAGCACTCTTGTGCAGTTTACATATTCTGCTAGGGGACTGCCTGCTTAAGGAAACACAAGACTCACACGGTGGCCATTAGGTAACGTGACATGAGGGCAGCTATGAGACTGCTGTGTGCCTTCCACTGGTGGTAAGGGATCATCAGGAATCATGTTGGGAGAGAGGGATAAGGCAGCAACTCCCTGCCATTGGCTTCCCAAGTCTGCTGTTCTTGCCTGCTTGAAGCTGTGGCGCTCATATCCACCTTTCCCACCACTCCTTTTAGCTTGGTTTCTCCCCTCCTCTCAAGGCTTGTTGCTTACCATAGAGTTTTTGCTTTTTCGGAATACTTAATTTCACAGCAAAAAGCAAGTTATGCTTCTTAGCCAAAAATCTTTGTTTTCCCATCCATAATACAAGAGGTCTTTTTATGTGCATTATTATGAATAATCTGTGATTTTAATGAGTTGTGGTTAGTTAAGAAATTGTTCTTCATGCAATAGATACTACACAATAAATTAGAAAATGTATACGAATTCTTTATACCCACTTAAAGAGAGAAAAGCATCAATGCAAATTCTTGTTATGACAAATGTAAAATGTAATTTTTTAAAGTGCATTTCATTTACTGTAATAGTAAGAACCACTTTATCAATGCCTAAGAGTACAGAAAAAAATTAATACAGGATAATTCAAAGCAAATAAATAGCATGATTAAATTCAATGTGGCACGCACTTACAGACACAATCATGCTATCCTTACATATGAGTTAAAAGAATAATAATAGAAATACTTTTTTTGAATCAAGAATAAAAGACTTCTGTGTTAATGCAAATAACTAAAGGCTGTTAACCTGCTTTCTTTAGACTTGATACTAAATAAGGCAATTCCAGGCTCAAGGGAAGAAGAAATTCTGTTGATTGAAAAGTTTAAACAAAGTAATTATTCTATCAACTGCAGTAGGGAAGCTAAGTACCACAAAATATCAAACACCTGCAGGTTTCCAAGAAGTTCTCTGCTGAAAACCAGAAGCAGCTGGGTAGAGGAGAGGCCATTTTATCAGTAACCAATAGGTTTCTGTGCTCCGGTGACCTTGAAGTCAATACTAGTGCCAAGAGCTTACTGTCTGCTGTTTCTTCTTGCATTATTGGTTTGAGAACCGTAAAAATGTCAGAGATATACTATAAATCACAGTTCAGTTGGGTTTTGTTGTCTTGGTTCATTATGTATGTATGTATGTTTTTTTTGTTTGTTTGTTTTTTTACTTTAGCTTAGCCTGGCCATATTCATTTGTGAATTGTGGGCAAGTAGTTAGCAGAATGTGTCTCATTACCTTTTGTATGGAGCTTTGCAATCTTTTTAATAGTGATCTTTGAATTTCTGTGCTACTTTTGGTAATGCTGGGAGACAGGCTTTGGGGTGGGTGGCTGCTAGGAGCATGCTGTGCTAGGATATGGTGGGAGCATGGAGGGGGAGTTATGGCTCTTTTCTTACCTCCCTCCTTTTATTTTATTATTTTTTTTAATTGCTCAGGTTTGGGTTTTGCTTTGGTAAGGGAGATGTGCCATTCATTTAATTTAATTTTTATTTTTTGGCCTATTTTCCCTGAAGTTGTTGTGTGTGTCAAATTTGTCATGGTTTAATGTCTTACTGTATTTCCCTGCACAGGAACCACTAAACGCGTTTTCATTTAAGTTAGGATCCTTAAAGTATGATCATCTTATCCATCTATTCAAAAAGCACAAAGACACAAGTCTGGGTCAGAAAAGAGACTTGGAAAAATCCCCTGTACTCAATCAGTTTCTGGCAAGTGAATTTGTCTCATGACTTCAAGAGCTGGTGGAAAAAGAGAGAATTTAACTGCAAAAATATTATCTTATCAGCTCTTTGCTTGGAGCCACAGCAAAAAGGTTTCCAGTCTTGTAGATAGTAGCAGAGAAACTCAAAGGAGATCTAACCTTAGGTTATTTCCTTTAATCTTAGGAGAACCAGTCACCCGTTAACATGCCTATATATACATGTATATACAAAAACATCTATATAGCCATATATAGGAGCATACAAATTTTTTTCCTAATCAGGTTTATTTATCTTTCTTCATGGATTTTTCTATTTCCTAAGTCTTTAAAAATCCTTTTTCACTTCTTCTGCATCATGTTCAGGCTTTTCTTTCTGTTGCCTGTACACGTTCCAGTAGTTAAAGCCTAGGACTCTAGAAGAAATCTTCTGATTTCTTCATTGCTTTGTACAGAGACACAGACACACACACACACACAAAAAGGCATCTGAAGATCAGATGTCTTAATTATATGTCTTTTGGATGTGTGGGAAATGCATTTGAGGTATTGCAAATATTTTACAATCATGTATTTTTACAAGGATCACGTGTATAGAAAGAAAACACGTCTTTTCCTTGCCTGTCTTTTTGAATCCAGGCCCTCGGACTGGAATCTGTAGTCCACTGAGGTCAATAGACTTTCGGGAACCTTTCAACTACAAAGTCAAGTTTTTCTAGAAAAAAAAAAATCTTTTAATTCTACTTTTATAATTTTTTTTATTGACTGAATTGGGGATTTGACACATGCAAGGCCGTGGAATCGTGTGGTGCTGAGCTGTGTCCCTGAAGATGAGCTGTGCTCCTTT
Source organism: Aythya fuligula (assembly GCF_009819795.1). Classification (NCBI taxonomy): domain Eukaryota; kingdom Metazoa; phylum Chordata; class Aves; order Anseriformes; family Anatidae; genus Aythya; species Aythya fuligula. The sequence goes on along the minus strand of NC_045570.1, from coordinate 1,068,482 downwards.
TTCCTACAGAAATCACCAGGAACCAACAAATGAGCCCCAAAACTGCTGCCCCAGTGACTTTGGCAAAGAGGGAGGCTTTTGTCTCTGCGAAGAAGTCGGCATTTATATTTGCAATGGAAGTGTCTGTCAAAAGCAGCATGAGGTGTTCTTAATTGTTATTTATTGATATTAATAACAATTATCATTTGTTATTAATATTAATTAGTTGACAGGAGTGGGATTGAAAGGGCAAAAACAGATGCCCAGTGGGGAAGGGAATGAGATGCTCCAGTGACATTTCCATTTCCTTTGAAAAGCTGACAAAGTCCCAAGGAAGTGTCTGGTGCAAGTCAGGCTTCTGCTACACCTTTCTCCCTGCTAACTTTGTGATCACATAATTAACCTCTCAGAAATGCAGACCAAAGTCTTCTGTTGCAAAAACAAGCCCTGCGTTTGCCTGACAAATGAACACCAAGTGTCAGCAAGCCGGGATAGGCAGTGGTGGAGGAAACCCTGTCCTAAGAAACAGCTATGAAAAATTTTCAATAAGCTGAGTCTTATCATTAGGATACTGTAGACATATTGAACCTTGTCAGGTTTAATGGAAAGCATTATGTACTTGTTGAGTATCAGGATGAGAACTTCTTTCTGCTTAAAAAGAAGAAAAACTAATTATTAATTCTTAGCAATCTATGACCACTGATCTTTACAGAGTACTATGATGACTAGAGCTGAGTGAATAAGTGATGTTTCCATTCCAAGGCGATACTAAATGTAGATAAATAGCTCAGGGAATTTTTTTTCTTGATTACTTGACTGTTAATTTATATTTCTGTTCTTTTTTTTTCTTTTTTTTTTTTTTTTAGCTTTCGAAATAAGAAGAAATGAAATGGAAAGGAAAATTAGTGTTTGAATTTTTTTAAAAAAAGTTTAGGTTCTTACATTTTAATATTGCTGTGCTTTTTCGATTGCAAATGGTGCAGTAAAGTAGAAGTGAATTTCCTAGTTGTTTCCCTGTTTGCTTATTTATGTTGTTGTGTTTGTTTTGTGCTCTTTTTGTCTTTTTTTTTGCTTTTTTTTTTTTTTTTTTTTTTTTTTTTTTAAACTGGAGAGAAGGCTTTTGGTGGAATAATTTTGCTTAGATCTAGTCACAGTACCTTGCGTATGGGAATCATTAGGGATGTGAGATTAAGAGCCTATCGGCCGAAGGTAATGAAATCAATTTTAAACTTCTGGTGCCCACAAGAGGGGAAAAATCCTGTTTTTTGATAATGTGTCCTGCAGGTTGTAACAGTAGAATGCTTAAGGCTGATGGGGAGTTTAAGGCTCACCTCTCAAACCAAGCTACTGAAGGATGTTGTAACCATCTCTGGGCAGGGAGAGATCCTCAGACACCAGGAAATGAGTGTCTCTACTCTGTTTATCTGGAATTGTTTGTCCCTGCAGTGTTTTAGGTATAGGTCTGTATTAGCCTCAAGAGCAGGGAACTCTAGCACATTTATGAGCACACCTTTTCCCCTTAAATAGATCCAGCAGTGAGCTCAGTGGAGGATCTATCTTCTACATGTATATTAGTTCACAATCTTTTAGTGTAAAATGCATGATGTATATACACGCTATTGTACTAAATTCTACATGCATATGCAATGCATTAGGAGAATGCTGTGTATAATGTAGCCACCATATGTCATATAAAATAAAAATGAAGAGGGTATATGAGAAAATACCATACAGCATATGGCAATATGAATATTAACCTCAATCTATAAATAGCTTCTGAAATATCTGTTTTAAAATAAGGAAAGAAGCATAACATGATAGCAGTTGAGTAGAAATTCTGCATCTTTTAAAGTTCTTGATGTCAAGGAGGCAAAACACCATTCCAATACTTAGATTTAATATGTACATCACACAAAAATCAATCATGTAATATTTTCATGGCAGGCGTAGAATTTTATGATATTTATGATGATCATGGAATTGAGATTCATATTTTATGGATAGAACTAATGAAGAAAATGCACCAGAAAAAAAGGTGTAAGGAATGGTAGTGAAGTTGAAAGAAGGAAAGGAAAACTTAATGTAGTCAAGCATTTTTGGTACATTTTGTATTCAGAATACCTGTTAGTATGTTCACAAAGCAAACACATTTTAAACATGTAAAATAGAGAACAATGAAGTGTCCTCTTTCCAATTTCAATCGGGGATATTGCAGTAGGAAGAGAAGGAAATCTTTTTATTTACTTATTTGTGAGTATGGGTGTGTATAGGAAAAGACATGAGATTTGTGGACCTTGGACAAGGAAGGTCCAAGCAATGGGACTTTTCAGCTTCTGTCTTGAAGCAGACAAGTTGAAGTACCTGCCAGGAAAATGAAAAATAATACTCTCTTTTACTGGAAATTAGACCAGTCCAGTTCTTCATCACTAAGGGGGCACAGGATAATGTTGCTATCGGCTTCCTTACTTCACCTCCAGTTCATTCAGCAGCTGCATCTTTGAAAAGTGTCCCTAGCAAATGATGGTAAGCAATTTTTATTTAATTTCTGAAACAAAGCCAAAATATTTTAAGATGAGTAATAGAGTACAAGACAGTCTGACCTGGGTCCTATTTTATTAATATTTCTTGTAGTAGACACCTCAAAGAAAAGACCCTTCATACTGGTCTGCAGAGACCCTACAGATTTTCTACAACCCATGTTGTACAGAGGGCTGTCTGTTACCCAGTCCTGGGGCACAGCATCAAGAAACACAGCAGTACTATCAATGTGAAATTTCACCTAGTAGGATTCTTAAGGATTTCTCCTAGAAGACTTCATGGGCACGTCTGGGCTCTGCAGCAAGGCATGAAGCCTTGCGGACAGCAACATCTTCCTCTTGTCTTGATGGCAGGCCATCAAAGGCCTGTACCAGGAACACAAGCAAAGGGAACGCCTTTTCACTGTAGGTGTTTCAATTCTGAGATTATCTAAGATGCCTGGACAGGTGCCTATTGCTGTGCTGAGGCTAGCATCTCTCCTGTGCTAAACTGAGCCACCCACTTCCAGGGAGTAGCCTTTAGAAGAGAATCCTTTCTTCCATGGTCTTTGGCACGGTGATGCTGCAGCCAGCTGCTCACCTTGCAGGAGTTACACCTACATACTTTGTGATACTCCAACATTAATTCCATATTTAGCATATGTTATTAGAACTTGATCATCCTGAGAGGTCATTACAATCAATATTGCTTTTATGTGTAGGTATGTTCATTCCTGAGGTGCCTGTTTTCCCAACAGACTGGTAGCACACTCTCACAGGGTGTCTGTCACACTTCTGCTCAGCTATTTAATTCACCAGGGCTTTGTGGTGGATGATATCACTTTGTTCTGTAGTACCTGCCCATCAGTGGAAGGAAAGAAGAGCTGCAGAGATTATCTGAATTTTAGCTTTGCCTTCTAAGTTGTCATACTTTTTTTTTTGGTTCTAAATGGGATGCTTTGGTACAGGTATGTTTTGCTTTCCACCAGAGTAATAATGGTTAGTAGAAAAATACCACATTGTGTGCTTCCCATAACAGTTTTCATTATTAGCAAGATTAGTAAAGAAAAATAATTAACTAGTGAAAGGTTTGATAAGTCAGAGTTTTATGTTTCTCAAAAATTACTCATTCCCATATGTACCCTACGAATGGTATTCTGAATGCTGAACTCACTATAACCTGCTCTTAGAGAGACTCTTGCCTCACATTGCCATTTTGGCATTAGAAACAGTAAAAGTAAAAGCAGCTTCAAATAATATGTAAATGTGTAATGGCTTTCCAAAGCAGATTGATAATTACTTATTGCACTAAATAATCCTAGAAGTATATTAGAGGAGGAATGTGAGAAGAACAAATGAACTTACATAAGTAGAGAAATCTATGCATCTCTTCTGCTGTCTGATTCATTTAAACAGTCTTACTATTGTATCTGTGTGGAGGAGAGGTAATGAAGGTTGTTTTATGCTGCTATATCTTTTTTTTTCCAGTTTGTTTCATTTTAAGAAATGCAATGGTAGCTATGGGTCGAGTTAGCAGCCACCAGTGCCACTAAAATGTTGCATTTACCTCTCTTCACATAGCGTGGGGAATAAGAAAAATGTGACCCTAAACTTAAGTTCTTGTGCAGTAAATATTTCTGCTGCTCAAAATTAGAGTTTTGTTGTTTTGAAAAACATTTCCTTTTCTAATTTTTTTAATTAAGCTTTCAGCTGGCACCAACTAAATGTGTTTGACCTTTTGAAAGCTAATTTCCAAGAATAACCTCCTCTTATACACTAAATTATCTTGTAAATAAAAAGGTGTAACACAGGAGCATAGGAAGCAATTGGGCTTTATTCATCAATGCCTGTCTCTGGAAATCAGTTGGCAAACTGGAGCTTGATACTCTGTGAGAGGACAGGTAGTAGCATATTACTAATGATTTTTATTTTTTTTTAATTTTTGGAGGGTGATTTTTCAGGTAGCTTTATTTTAGTGGGTAAGATACCATACTCATGCTTTATCCTTTCACAGTAAACATGGAACTCATTTTTGTTGCTGTGGTACGAAGGACACATTTTGGTACCTGCTGCAGGGGCACTGGGAAGGTGGAATTTTTACAGGTGCAGGCTCACATGTGCAAAAAGGCAGCTCAGTTTGCAGCCCAGTCGAAACACAAGCCTTCACAGGATGCAGCTGCAAACCTCCATTTAAACTTTTAACTGAGTTGTGTGTAATTTAAAACTAATTGTTACTTGATATATACACAGAGTTGAAACAAAAACGTGTGTGTCATCACTTCCCTTTCTGCCAGCTAGATTTGAGCTGTATTTCTGTGAGCCTTTCCAGGAGCAGTGGAAGGTGCAGTGCCACTGGGCACCTCTGGCCGCAGCCAGCTGTGGAAGCTGAAAGGCTGGAACCGGCTATTTTTGAAGCAGCACAGTGGTAGGGAACATGGCTTGGGTATTTCAGAGCGGGCAAGTGCATGTCTCTTTTCAATGTAATTTATTTGTATTTCTCTCTGTGATCACAATTTTTGCCCTCAGTGAGGTCTCAGGGAACCTTATCCCCTGCATAGGTGAAAGATGATGCAATGCTGACTCCGTTTCTGCTGCCTCCCATTTCTGCAGGGCTCCTTCAACTCTGACTGAAGGGTTACTGCAGCAGGCGCAAGCACGGCATGGTCACTCCATTTAACCAGTAAAGGGAGCAGCGATTTTTTTTTAGCTTATCTTTAGAAATTTTATGTGTCCAGTGTTTCTGATGGAGAAATGTTAAAATGAATCCTTGACAAGAATTTCTGGTATTTAATTTATTTTAACTATCAAAATTAACTGGAAACATTTTACATGAATTGTCCAGTGCCTTTGTTTTTTTTTTGAATGCAGGCCCCACCCTTCTGGAAACCAATGTTGGCTTGCTTGTTTTCCCCTGTTTAAAAAAAAAAAAAAAAAAAAAGGGGTCAAATAATTACATAGATCTTATTTTAGGGCTAAAACCCTTGGAAGAAATCAGCTAGAATTACACCTTCTCTGTGAAATAGCAGCAATTAGGACAAGCGCCCTCCTCTAACTCTGAGTCAGGCAGCTTGGGTGACAAATATGTCAAATTAATACATCACCAGGTATGAAAGCACAGTTAGAATTTGACTGAGGTACTTCCAGCCTGAGAAAGAGAACGATTTATCAATGCAAACTTAATAACATCTATTTGAATCTAACTAAAAATCAATATTTCATTACCAAATTGTTAGTGAGAATGAAGAAAAATTGCGGAAGTCGGGCAGTTTGGTGGAAAAGAAGCATCAGGAGTTCAATGTGAAGACGGGATGATTCATGAGGCTAAGCCAGTGGAAGGGTGAAGGAGGACGAATGCAGAAAAGTTGGAGGGCCCTCTCTCTTGTGACCTTGGCAGTGAACAGAAAAAAAAAAAGTAGAAAATGAAAGGGACTGTCAGCTCCCAACTGGGATGGATCACACCATAAATCAAGCACAGCCCTGAGAGGGAAGAGGGACTTGGGCTGGGGGACGAGCATGGCTAGGGAAGCCATTGGGTAATTTAACTCTTTGGACCTTGGATGCCTTTTATTCATACTTCAGCCGAGTTTTTAAAACATGTGAATCCCTTCCCTTTGCAACAGTTAACGTAAAAACGTGTTGGGGCAGATAAATGGTGCAATGTTGCTTTCCATTGGCTGGGATTTAAAGTACAGTACCAATAAGCATTTCTTTCAGACCAGGAAAAGAGAAAAACGAGAGACTGAGGTTCCTGTGACACACAACTAAATCAATTGTTTGGGAGGCCTAATCCAGGAGAGGCTTTCTGGTGATTTGCAGAAAAAATATAGACTTAAGGACATTAGTATTTCTATTACTGAAATAATGTATTGATCTGAGCAGCAAGGGAGGGAAAAAACAAACAAACAAACAAAAAAAAACCACTCCTTTTAAAACCTAAAATACAAATGATAATGAAAGGTTGTTGGATTTTTTTTTTTTTTAATATTTTCTGTTTAATTCTTAAAATCTGTTCTCTGACAGCATGAAGGAGCTGGTAACCACAGAGGGATTCCTTACTATTCTCTGATAGGAGCTGAAGGGAACTCACAGGAAGGGTGAAAATTACCTCTGAATTAAAATGTGCTTTGAGCACTCTATTTGCTGAAGAGACACACAAAGCACCCCTGTTTTTTGTTTATTTCTTCATTTTTATTTTTGATTTTTTTTCCCAAAGATGTTTTTTTAACCTTTGCCCTGACAGTATTTTATTTCCTTCTTCTTATCCTTCACAAGAGACCTGGATTTCCCTCCATGGGCCAAACTGACATGCATCCATACCATCCATGAAAGGCGAGGTCTTCTCATTTTCAGTAGGAAAAAGCTTAAGTAGGGTATCTATAATTCTGAACCAGCATTGTAATGGCTGCCATGGATGCCAGTCCCATGCCTGTCAGTGGCTTTGCAGAAGGGTGCAATGAAACATGTTCTGATCTGTATTGCAAGAAAAGGCAATAATGGTTGTTGTGTTTGACTTCCACCTTTCCCTCTGAGTATCCAGGGCTCCTGATGCAAGACAGCTACATGGAACCTTTGGAAGCTGTTGCAAGCGGGCATTGTATTTTTGCACCCTTTTAAATGGCCTTCACCATGTGTGGCTTTCCATCCCTTGGAAAGAAGGCTGAGGAGGGCGGTCTCTCCCATGCTCTCAAGGACCACCTAAATGTTTTTGGCTTGAAGGTGATGGGAAGTTGCTATGAGGTGTGAAGTAATGGCTAAGAATTGGAGAGGGACCAGCAGGTTGTGTTTTAAAGCTCCTATCTCTTAAGAGGAGGAAAGCCCGGAAACTGTGGTGCTGTCCTATTAAGACAGTGGAGGTTACGGTTGCTTATAGTGCATCCTTTGTGCTACTGTTATGTGGCTGCAGGTGAGCCTTGATTATTAAAGTGTTCACTCTTTCTTGCCTTGGTTTTCAGCCAAACCAACCTGCTGGTCTGAGCCAAGAGGTATTTGCCTGAGTGGTGCTGTCCACAAGAGAGAATAACATTGACTGTGCCTGGCATCATGCCATGACGGAGGACCATGGAATCGGGAAAATGGTGGGCTGTCACCTCCAGCAGTGCTGCCACGGGGAGCCTGTACAGGTTCTGATTTTGGGGAATAGCTTTATTGATGTCAAAGTAGGTAAGATACAACTTGCTGTGATCCCCCACCACAGCCGCTGTACTGACCAGGTACTGCTGTAAACAGGGATGTTGCCAGGGGCACAAGCAGTTCATGGACAGCAGAGACCTCCTGAAGTGGTTCAGAGGGCCCAGGGTTGGCGTTTTGCAGGTTGTCTCTGAAAGGTAATGTGGTGAATCAGCTTCCAGCAAGAGGGCAAATAAGCGGCAATACAATAGTGGGATTCAGAAAATGTGGCAAAATATGTATGGATCCCTACATGCTCTGCACTTCGGTTGTGGTACTGCTTTATTTTATTTTATTTTTTTTTTTTTTTTTTTTTTTTTTTTTTAATCTAAATATAGGACTAATCTCAAAGCCTCACATGAGAAGTTGCAGATCTAATCAAGGTCAGAAGAACATTAAAAAAAATTGGAACAGGAAAAGGCTATCAGGACCAATGTTTCTGTTCCTTTTTTCCTCCTGTCTTAGCTCTGGATCTTGGCTCTAATTGCCATTTATTTTTTATTGCTCTCACTATACTTCTCATATAATGTTTATATTAATGGGGGGGTGGGGGGGGAAGTGAAGAAACACCAGGAAATGGAGTGCAATTGGAGTATGTGAGATGTGGCTTTTGTCTTCTTTATCACTGTTTTCTTGTAGTACTTCCAGCTCAGATATTAATTTATCATTGAGAGTGCCGCATAAGTGTGGTCCCTTGTATTTTATTGAAGGCTTGATCTAAATTCCAGATGGTCACCATGTGATCAAGCCAGCCACAGGCAAATAGGATATTCCTTTGTGTTTATATTTGATTTCTTTGCCAAATTCATACCTATCTAATCTTCTGCCCATAAGCCTGCATTCATTTATTCTTTAAAAAAGTGCGCAATAACTCCACCTTCTCATGGACTAGAGACAATGAGGGTGATTACAAACATTCACTATCTAAATGCTGTTAAAATAAAATGCTGTTGCATACAGATGATAGCTCTCCATGTCACAAAAAAAAAAAAAAAAAAAAAAAAAAAAAAAGAGGAGGGGGGGACAGGGAGTTTACAGCAGCAAAATAATTGTTCTCCATAAGGACTGAAGAGTTCTCAGAGAATACATGATGGGGGACAGGAGTGGACTGACACACTGATTCAGGTAAATGTGTAGATTTTGGAGTGCAAATAACTATGAAATATTACTCATGAAAATCCATGGAGCCATTCTCCTTGTGGAGTCCCTCCTTTAATGCAGGATCTTAAAGGATGTTAATGGGGTACCATGTATGCCAAGGATGCTCATCTTTCCTGGGGGGGGGGGGGGGGGGGGGGGGGGGGGGGGGAGGGGGGAAAGAAGAAAAAGGCAAATATCAGATTATAACAAAATTCTACATACTTCAGAACGTAGAAGTAACAATATAAAAACCTTCTTAATCATGATAAGATTAAAGAATTTTTAAAAGCTGCTTTGTAGTCACATTTCCATTTCCTGACAAATTCCATACTTTCTTTCAAATCACTTCTCATCATAATAATACAAACGGTAAAAAAAAAAATCCTTCCATTTCTGCACTGTGCTATGAAAAAAATGGGGGTGGAAAGGAGAGAATTAAGAGACTCTAAATTTTATCATTCTGTTCATAAAGCAGTACAGAAACCATAACTGCAGCAGAGAAAAGAAACAGATACTGTACCGTCTGAGGTACCATAAACTCCCATAATAGAAACAGATGGCAAAATCGCCTTGGAAGTAAAGGAAGAACTGTACATGCAGCTCTACCATAACATATGACGAGATTCAGGCCTGACACATAAAGGGATGCATCTGGAGCTCTGCCAGAGCTACTGTGTGGTGTGGCAGTTGGTGCTGTGGAGAGGAGCAAACCCGCGATTTCGGGTCAGGGACTCTGCGGAGCAGCTCAGCACTGGGACCTCCTCAAGTGCTTCGAGGTTGTTATTCTGGCTGGGATCAGCAAAGATGGATGGGAGCCCTGGTGGTGGGAGCTTCTCCTGAGCCTGTCTCTGCCTCTTGTCCCAGCCCCGCTAAGCAGCGAGCCGAGCAGCTAGCACAGCTAAGCAATTGTGCCACAAGTATCGCACACACAGTAGAAATGGCAAACCTGTTTTATTCTTCTCTGGTATCTAGCTAAGGAAATGTCACTTATTTCATCTGGCGCTGTTTCACTGGTCCTGCTCTGAGTGAAGGGAAATATAACGTGTGCATTGCACTAGAGGGGGAGCTGAAGGTCAGGAGTGAAATATAGCTTTCTGCTGCACTTGGTCTCAGTCTGAATGTTACCTACATTATCATCAGAGCTCACTGTCATAATGGGGAGACCTTGTCACGGGAGGGAGGTCACCTAGAAACAGGAAGAAAAATTGGGGGAAAAATACTAAATAAGATAAACTAAAAAGACGACCAGTAGGGTATCCAAACTTCCTTTGTATGTGTGTTTGAGAGCAGTAAATTATCTGCAAAAGACATGCTTGTCTTCCAGCATCTGAAACCCCACTGTTGTCTTGGGCTCGAGGTGCTGCTCTTCTGAATTCCCATAGCATTGTCAGCATCTTTCCACCAGCATCTCTGCCTCTGTGCTTTTGTGATGGTTTGGTTTTATGAATTCCACTTACATTTTGTGGCAGTTGCCTTTCAGCTATTCATGGGAGAAGGGGATACATCAGCTTGTTTTCATTAGAAAACAGACTGTGGCAAAGAAGCTTCACTCCCTGTCCTGAGACTCTGCATGGGGCCTTGGCCAGCACTGGTGCTGGTAGTGCAGCCACCCTCTGTCTTCGGTGCTGGGAGGCTGGACCTGTCTTCCTACCATGTGGCTCAAACTTCTCCTTAGTTACAAGGCAGAGAAGATTTTAAGCATTAGTGTGAAGAGATGTAGGTATTACGCTGGGTCTGCACTGTTTGCATACCCTCCAGCCACCCAATTAACAGCCTAATATTTGTGCAGAGCATCTTTCATCTGAAGATGTCAAAGAGCTTTGCAAACATTAGTTCATATTAATATGTTGCCAAAAACAAACAAACAAATGTTTCTTTGGTGCTTCCAGGGCTCTTCTCCTCCTGCCACAGATCCAAACCAGAGATGTCTGAGGTGGATCTGGGCACCTGTTCTGGTGAGGGGGCCAACCCCTTGGTGTACTGCTGATGAAAGCCTGAAGCCTTCCAAGGCCATCAGCCAACATCCTGGCTCCAGCTGAGCAAGATGCAGAGGTAAAGACTTGTGTGGTTTGATCTTGACAGAATAATCTAGATTAGCAGCTGCTGTTGCAATCCAGACTGTTTAGGTGGTGCAAAGGTAGAAGGGATTGTGCCTGTGGGACAGCAGCAGCTGCCAAGGGCATGAGAGGTGCCAAGCCCCCAGGTAGTATCATTTGAGGCTCAGGGGATGCTGGGCTCTGGGTATAGCTGTTTTGAGACCCCTTGCAATGGGCAGGGGGAATTAAGGAAGGGATTGCTATCTGTCTGCCTGCAAACACTGTTAGTTAGGGATGTAAGATATCATGGTAAATGTCCATGAATTCAAATGACTGGTCATATGACTGCAGCTTCTCTCCCATTTGGATTAAGTCCTTTAGAGATTCATCCACATTCAGGTTTTAGCAGTTAATGCTTGGACATAAAGATTTTACTTTTCAGTCTGATAGAAGAACACATCCAGCTCAAAGAAGCCTTCTCAGAAGAAACAAGAAATAAACCTAATTTTATGCTTGTCTTAAAAAAAGTTTCAGGATTTATAGTGAAATTTAGAAAATTTATAGTGAAAGTTTGTGTAACTAAACCATTCTGATGTTTTTTATTCTTGTGTCAGCTTAGGGAAATGGTTTAGTGGGGACTGTTAGCGTTAGGTCAGAGGTTGGACTCGATGATCTTGAGGTCTCTTCCAACCTAGAAAATTCTGTGATTCTGTGATTCTGTGATTGTGGGGTCACTAGCAGGTATTTGGAGATGGGAGAGTAGCCAGCTCAGCACAGTAACCAGGAGATAGCTGAAGGGGGGGGGGGTCCTAATAGTGTGAAGACAAGTAGGGAAAATTAGATTAACTTTTCACAATGCTGTCTTGGAAATTCATTTCTTTTATGTATGCATCTAGTTCTACTTGCAAACAGTTGTGTTTTTTTTTTTTTATTTCTCCCTTTCTGGTTTCTTTAAAATATATATATATATATTAATTTGCTACTGCACTTTGTTGGAGAAAGAAGAGGGCTGGGGATTTCCCTGATACTGGGATTTTCTAGGGGACTGTTGAAGAGGCTTTTTGGCCCCTTTGTAAGGCTTCCAAGAAACAGCAGCCACGATCTGCCTGCCGATGTGTGTGGCAGGTCAGGGACCCCACACGGACCTAGCAAGAGCCAGTACAAACCGCACCTCTCCCCAGGTCCAGCACCAGTTCCTAGACAGGCAGGTTGGTTCAGGCACGCACGAACCTGCTTTGCTTTGCAGGATGAGGTGAGAACAGTGAAACACATAATTGGGTACCACCCTAAGTCTTAGCTCACATAAAGCATGCTCTTTCATCTCAGTTTAGTTGTTACTCTGACAGTTTAAACTTCCCAAATACCATATCTCTTTTTAATGAAGAAATTGCACACTCACAAAAATCGTGTATTTACTGCATAGGAACACCTATTGATATATTTTGGTCATTTTAACTGAATTTGGAAGTCTTCATAAAGTGAGAAATACAACATTTCATTACACAATTACAGCTAATTATTTTAGAAATACAGTTTAAATGCAACTTATCTTAAATTTATTGCTTATGTGACTGGAAAGATCTAAGCAAAACCTGAAAATCAAAAACCCTTCCAGAACATTATATTTTATGCAGTTCAAAATGTGACACATGGGGTCTTTAATAATTCACTGCTTGTTAACATTAAACAACTGTTAACATGCTCAAATAATTAGTTATGCTTGCTTGACATGTTTGCATCTTTAATAATTGATGCATTTATCTTAATTACTAACAGTATTATAGTCATAATATGCATCTTTTTTCTATCTTAAAATCTTAACAAAACCTGACTTTTTGCCAAAAATGATTATCCTCTAAGTTTTAATTACTCATTGTAATTAAATTGCAAGCTGCAGTATTTTATTAAAAATATCTTTCACAAAAATATTTAATGAAAAAGAGGTGATTTGTTGTTTATGCATCACATTTGGTAAATATTTCATAAGTTTCATATTACCCTTTCAGAGCGGATATAAAAAACATAACATTCTTAATATAAGAGTCAATTTAGAAGCTGCTATAATAGTCTTCATTTCTCCTCCCAAAGGTTTGCAGAAGTCAGCAAAAAAAATGACAAAAAAAAAAAGTTGTGGTGATTGTAAATCGGATGCTCACAGTGATAGGAGCCCTAGGCTGGAGATGTGCTGGTGAGTACATAACACATTCCTGAGGGGCATCGGTCTACCTGGAAATAGCAATGAGCAGCAGAAGTTTTTCATTCTTCAGTATTCCTCTGATTCAACTTTGGCTTGCAGGCTGCTAATAACAATACTGGCAGTACTTTGGCTGTGATCATTTATTTATTGCAATGCTGATAGAAGGTGAGCTTTATGTCAGAAAATTAAAAAAGATGGGGTTTTCAAGGCTTTTCCTTTGGTAAGAAGGGCTCTTTTCAATGTAGATGGCTGTTTCTGGGCCTGAAATGCTGTAGAGACAATTACTACTTTTGTGGCATGGCGAAACTTGTTAATGGTACCAAAGGATCCAGCTGCATCCATGTTCTGGAACGTGGTTGTGCTCCTTCCCAAATGACCCACAAAGATGCTTGTAAAGGCATCAGCACATTGTTGGCAGGAAAAACGTGCATCTGAGAGAAAAAAAAAAAAAAAAAAAAAAAAAAAAAAAAAAAACATCCAAAGTTTTCAAAATACAATACAGAAGCTATGAGACAGTATCTCACAGTGCTATGGGCTGAATGTCAAAGCTCTTTTAAGCTTTAAGTAATGAGAGCCCAGCTTGTCTCTGAGGTAAGCAGCTTCCAAGGAGCTGATGCTTGGACCCCTAGCAATAGTCAGCCAATACATTGCATTTTTAATGAAAAAATATACAGAATCACACAGAATCACAGAATTTCTAGGTTGGAAGAGACCTCAAGATCATCGAGTCCAACCTCTGACCTAACGCTAGCAGTCCCCACTAAACCATATCCCTAAGCTCTACATCTAAACGTCTTTTGAAGACTTCCAGGGATGGTGACTCCACCACTTCCCTGGGCAGCCTGTTCCAATGCCTCACAACCCTTTCAGTAAAGAAGTTCTTCCTAACATCTAACCTAAAACTCCCCTGGTGCAACTTTAGCCCATTTCCCCTCATCCTGTCACCAGGCACGTGGGAGAACAGACCAACCCCCACCTCGCTACAGCCTCCCTTGAGGTACCTATAGAGAGTGATAAGGTCGCCCCTGAGCCTCCTCTTCTCCAGGCTGAACAAGCCCAGCTCCCTCAGCCGCTCCTCGTAGGACTTGTTCTCCAGGCCCCTCACCAGCTTCGTCGCCCTTCTCTGCACCTGCTCAAGCACCTCCATGTCCTTCTTGTAGCGAGGGGCCCCAAACTGAACACAGTACTCGAGGTGCGGCCTCACCTTGGTAATCGTGGAGGTCTCTTCCAACCTAGATGATTCTGTGATTCTATGTCCTTGACACTGCATTCTCCAAAAAAGACATTTTTAGTGTGATTTTTAGAGTTAAATAAAAATTTACACATCACAGATCTATTAACCATTTCTTCCCTTCTGTGGGTGTATCTTCAGATTTCAGTGATTGATTTATGTGGCCAGATGGGTGCATTTGTTTCCTACTGTCTTTCAGTCCAGCAGATCCATGCATGCTGTACCATACCATGGGCTTGAACTTTCACTTTAAATGCACTGCTGTACACAAATGCTGAATATTATTCCTTCTTTGGAATGGATGAAATTCAGAAGTGGATCCTTTCAATGTGGCACAAGTTGAGTTCATACCTCTCATTTAGTAAAGAAGCCATTCTTTTCTGTCTTATTAGGAAAACTTTGGTATGGCAGAACAAGGCCCTCTTCATGTCCTCCATGTTTTCACTTCAAATGCCTTTGCATTTCTTGTCACCACATGATGTGAAGAAGCTCATTAGGTGATGCCAGAAATAAAGGGGTGCCATAGCAGTTTGCTATGGGGAAAGAAATCTGTAGTCTGCAACTGTGTGTACGTTGACATATGCTAAGATTATTAAAAATATTTGTGCATTGCACTGTAGAGTCAGTATTCCTGGATCCTGGCACTGTGGGAACACAGACCTGAGAGAACCTGTGGGAAGGGCTAGGACTGGAGCAGAGTGGATGTGGTTCTCAGGTGTATTGGATGCAAAGGCAGAAGTCAGAGATCAGCATGTGCTGTTGTAGGCTAGCCCTGCACAGGGATTCCTCACCCTGTAGAGTGCATGGGATTTGCACTTTGCTCCTGATGGGAAAAAAAAATAAAACAAAATGTTTTGACCAAAATTCCTGCCAATGCCTGTTTTCACTGTTGCCAGTGAGGAAGGGAGTGAGCTGCTTGTGAGATTCATGTTGAAAATCCACAAGCATGAGTGTGGAGAAGAGATGGAGGGTGCCCAGTGGTGATGGCAAGTAATGTGCAGAAGAGCCACATTACTTAGTTTCCAAAAAACATTACCTGCAGAAACCTGCATTCTTCCCTGTGAACTCCAGGATTTGTAAAATCTACATATGAGTTTTACAGTATTTTCAATACAAACATGTTCATGTTTATGACCCCAAATATTTCAGTTGTGAACTAAATTCTTTCTAGCTCACTCAGGGTTTTGACATTTGTAAGTCTTTGCTTGCTCTAGGAGTGTCTTTAATGGCTTATATCAATTCAAGGTGTCCCTTTATGCACTTAAAATAATAAATCAATAAACCCTTCCTTTTAATCACATTTCCATTTATTCAGAATTATTATTTAAAATCCTAAATTAGCATTCTGCTCTTTGGTTCTGACAGAGCCATTACATTTTATACTAAAAGAGTTTAGTTAATTTTAAATTATTATACCCCATTGGCTGTTTGACATGAGCATCTTTAAGCAAGTTTCTGCAGTTCAGATGCATTCCAAATGACTGTCATTGCAAACTCAACTCAAATAGCTTTGCATTTGCTGCTTTTATCCATATATGTGGCAATTGTTATTCGGGGTTTCACCTGCTGGCCTGAGAAGTTAAATAGCAGCTGAACATACTAACAGCAGCATGGAGAGCAACCTGTCCTGGGCAATGTGGCTCTTCGGCTCTTCCAGCAGAAGACATTGAGACTCACTGAGAATTGTAAGTGCTTTTTATTTTCCTATTTTATTTTTTTCTCTGAAGGAAAAATTTAAAAGTCCATGATATAAACTTGCTTATATAAGAAACTGCTTTCTTCCATCATCAATACCTGTTTGCATTTCTTAACGTTTTATTTTTTTTTCTGCAATATAAATGTTTTTGTTTTTATTTACTTATTTATTTTGATGTTCAAAGATGTTTGCTTTCCTGTCAGTGGTTCAGTGGCATGACTTAGGTAGGAGTCTAAGTTTTAACTTCAGTGAGACAGTGATTGCTAATTTTTCAGGCATTTGATTGGAGAAACAGTTGCAAAGCTACTTATTCCAGAGAGCAGCATCTAGTAGGTAAGAGGTCTCAGCCTAGGTGAGATATAGCAATTAAGGAAACAAATTTGAAAATACTTAACTCTTGTCTTAAAACAGGGAAATTATACTTTGAGGGCAGTATGGACATCTAGTGATAGGCAGCATCTTAAAGCACTTCAGTTGCTGTGAATTCAGGTGAAACTTGCTGCAAGCTAGAGATCTGCTTTAATTATTTTTTGAATCTGTGAACAGCTCTGATCATTTACCTGTGTTGCTAATTCACTTATCTCCTGAAACTTGAGCTGCATATTTTGAGTTTTACAGATTTATCAAGTGGAACAATTGGGCTAATATCACATTAATTTAATTAACTTTAATTTTAAATGGCTTGCTAAAGCACCTAACAAATGCAACATCTCCAAGACATTTTAACAGATAGCTGCAGCTTTGTTGTACACTCTTGTCTTCACAGTGAGAAAACATCTTGTTAGCACAAACAGCCCCTTACAACTTTAAAAGAGAGTATCTTGTTTATACACTAACATTTGCATTGATTGCTTGACTGTTATTGTGGAGGTGAAAGAAAACAACAGAAGTGCTGATTGGGGTGCTGATATAATTTTAGCATGTATACAGTTCTGCAAAGATCTTATCCCAACACATGTGACATTGATAGCTGATGGTGTGCTAAGGACACCCCTGGTATCCTTAATCCCAGCCCCCTGTGGAGATGCTACCAGCCCATGACCAGCAGCACTGCACACAGCAAGGACCCACAGGGTGGGTGGAACAAGCACCGGGCTGGAGATTCTGGCAGCAGGCTGTGTGTGGCCTGTGTGCACAACGTGGCACCCATCCTTCCATCACAATTAACAGTAATATTAAAGTTCTCTATGAAAAATTAAAAATTCTTGTTATGCAGGATTTGCCATCAGGTGTTCAGTTGTGCCTGATATTAAAATTGATATTAAAATATCATTGATATTAAAATATCAGTGGCTGATATTTTAATGGTAACCACTAAATACACAAAAATATATCTAGATGAACCTGAGTGATCCGAAGTAGCAGCGTCCCCTGTCTGACAAGAAGGTGCACTAAATATTTTAAGAGAGTATAACATGACCCAGACATCCTTCTGCAAGCAGAGGCATGCTGGAAAAAATAACAGAAGTGAAGGCATGGTGCACATGTGGGCACAGCCAGGAAAATGAAGATTTTGAAATGAAAACAAAATGAAGGCTGTATAAGAAGGGTCGTTTATTCACATTCTATTTGCATCATACATACATACTAAATATTAATAGCATTATATGAATATTCATATAACTTTAATATTCATTTGTACACTGAAGTTTACAGATGCACCCCTTAACTTTTGGTGCCAAACCCAGTGTTCAAAGGGTTATGCTGCCATTGTTGCTGCAAAACATTTACATTTGTCTGCTGTAAAATAGGCTGAGTGGCACCAAAGTGTCGTGTTTAGTTTTAAAATGCCACAAATAACAGATTTATAGATTTTTCTAAATACATTATTTTAGCTTGACAGCATTAATCATTCATGCTTCCTTCTTTCATTTTTCTACCTGCAATGGATTATTGAAATGGAAAATAACAACGGGAAAGGCTACAAGCAGTATCAAAATGTCAAGTTTGTACTTACAGTTGTATGTGCGTAGACAGGGTCAAGAGCCTCAATTATTTGTATATGTACACAGTGGTACTACACGAAAGGTTATGTCACCTGCAGCTATTTTCTTGCAGATTTAAATAGGACTGATATTCAACTCCACAGTCAGCCACTGACATGGAACATAGAATTGTAAAATACTATGAACTCTTATGTCAGGACCTAAAATATGAACTAGGTGAGTGCAAGGTGTAGCTGTGGGCAATCCTATGTATTGCAGTGTAAGTCCTTTAAATTACTTTGTCTTATCCCTGACCCATTCCTTTCATTTAAGTATAAGCCAGGAACAACATGGAAGTATTTTCCAGGGAAAAGAAAACCTTTTACTATTACACAGTTTGGCAGTAATGTTTTTCGCTTCCCCTTTTTTCTTTTTTCTTTTGAATGCTTCATATTTCTATGCATCTACCCAGGTATCATAATTAAAAATAAAAAATAAAAAGTCCAAGGCAAGAGCATGCTTTGCATGTCAATGAAGTGGAAGTCTTAATATCAAAGCTGACAGCAGCATTATTTGGAGTAGGACGCGTGGTGAAGCTAATCAGTATATTTTCATGGTAGAGAGAGGAAGAGAAAAGCTAATCAGTAGATTTTTACTGGTGGTTTACTTAAGTTATAGTTTAAAAAAAAAAAAAAAAGAAAAAAGAAAAAAAGCATTAGTAATGGAGTTTTCTCGATCAAGATCTTTATGGGTAATAGTCACTCTTTTGAAAGGTCAGCACAAGACCTACAGCACAGAACGTCTTATTTTTGAAGAAGTGATTGATATAAAGGCTCTCTATATCTTTAAAGCAACCCACTGAAATAGAAGCAATAATCATATATATTGATAGACTTGTGCATCAGTGATATATGACAGCATGAGGGACACAGCTATGGTTGTAAATTCAACTTCGGCATTTACATTTACAAATTCTTGAGAGTAACTTACTGCTTCTGTATCTATAGACTTTCATGACAGGAAAAAAAAAAGTGATATTGAAGGCCCAGTAGTACAACTTTTTATGTACTATTAGTCTTGTATTGATTTAAATTATTTATAGATCATGATATAATTATCACAAGGAAATCTTACCCAACAAGAGCGTTTCAAAGACTAAATAAAAGGTCAGGCATTAACATTTACCTTTATGTCTGTAGTCAGGTAGCAAAAAAAAAACGTTTTTTTATTAATAATGATTTACTGAATTAATAGAATTGCAAACTTATTTTGAGAAGTGCCATTCACTGGACATAGCGGTCACACTAATGCATCTTGCCAATTTTAACAGAAATTCTGCTCATTTTAGCTTTTTATCACACCTTAAAATACAGATTTCACCGTCTTAAAGTATGTTGAAAGTAAATTAAGGCATTAGCTATTGCTGAATGAATATGTTTTTCAGACCTTACTACTAAGTGCTGCCATGCATCCAAAAGTTTGACCCCTGCTTTCTAGGAGGAAAAATGCGTCTGTGTTGCCATTGTGCGTATCTCTGTCTAGTTTTCAGATTTTGTCATTTTAGAGTCTTTTCCTGTTTTTAATCTCTAGAGTTATATTTTTCAATCTTAAGGGATAATTGATTTTAATGAGTGCTAAATGTTCTGCAGAAATTCTTCATATGATCATGCATCCATATATCCACACACACAGGCATTCATGCCGCAGAATTTAATACAAACTCCTGTGAAATAACTTTAAGCTGCTTAACTGAAATAGCAATGATATGGAAATCTTGAGAGTTTTCGCTTACAAATACAGCAGTGGAAATAATGTGTGTAAGTCAGGGGCACTAATGGAGTGGAATTCTAAAGTGTTAGGACCACAGTTGTGCATCTGTGGTGGGTAAGACATGAGGGAAGAACAGGCAGTGAGCAACAAGGCTGAAGAATCAGAGCTGTGGGTGTCTGTAGTCTCTTTGCAATGACGGTGCCTCCAACCTGTGAAGTTGCCCCTTGGTGCACCAGAGCAAACTCTGGGACATGACAGAGTGTGGGGACCACTTCTGCATGGTGCTGGCCCTGTTTGGGTGGGTCCTGTGATCAGTATGACTGATGGTTTTGCTGTCTCCACTTCTGCTCTGTGGAGAAAGAGATGATTGTGTTTTTTGTTGTTGTTGTTTTTGCTTTGTTTTGTTTTGTTTTTGTTTTTGTTTTTTTTCCCCTGTGTTTTCTTTCCTTTTCTCCCACCTTTTCTGCAAGAGTAGATTCCATGATTCACATTAAAAATATTTTAATACTAGTGTGATATTGATTGACCATAAAGAAACTTACTTGTGATAGTCAATATACTCTAATAATATAAGTGAGTAATGTTTTACAGTCACTTTGAATCAGTCTCTTCTTCCAGCTCCAATCCATCCATATCCAGTTAGAGCAGACTCCTCCAAGGCAAGTTACTCGTGGGTTCATCCCAGTTCCCCTCTCTAAATCCTGTAAACAAATTCAATCTCCAGCTGTTTAACATTTTTATTACATAAATTCCAGCATGTAATACAACATTACTGGGTACTGCTAATAACGATGTGTATTTCAGATGTATTCGTGTTTTGTCACAAACCCCCTTAAACCATATTCTAATAACTGTGTATAAGATATAATTGGTAAGAAGCTTCACGTTCAATGACCAGGAGGAATCTCTCTGTAGTGCTTTTTGCTGCTTCTGTCTTCATCTAAAGTAACCACCAGACATTTCAGTTACTTCAAGGAAAAACAACCCATGTCTCCTGTGATAACACAGATATGCAGACACGTTGATAAATTAGATACATTTACAATTCTTTTATTACTATATTCTGTGACAAGATAAAATAAACAGTATTTTGTGGAACATTACAGTTTATAACAAAGCTAAGCTACTGTCCAAAGATGCTGAAAAATTTCAGTATAAATACACTTTATTTTCAGCTGGCTCATGGATGATTAGGGCATCCCAACACTTTGACAATTTTCATATAATACTATGAAGAATTTCATGATTTCCTTTCATCTTACTGCTGCTGCCAGCTCAATACATCTTTTTTTTTTTTTTTTTTTTTTTTTTCTAGTAAAAGTTATACAAATCTATGGTTTTTACTCTTCCCATACTCAATAAATCCTCAAGATAGTTTCATACACGTTAACTACAATTTTTCTCCCCCGCCTGCCCTGGAGTTCAACCAGCAAAACCTCAGATATATTGCACAGAAGAGGAACAGAACATAAGGAATCATCACTTTGGTGAGATTTGAGTAATTTCTATTTATAAATATCTACCTGTATTTCTTGTACATAAACAAGAGTGAAAGACCAGGAAAAGGTTGGTTCATCAACTGGCATCTGTTTCTCTGCATGAGATGTCCCATGAGAATAATATTTACTGAGCAAACATGAGTTACATGATGGACCATAATGTAGAGTTCTGAAATTATCTTGGCAGCTGTTCACCTGTTGAATAGCTTTGTGACTTTCTGAAGAATTATTTGCTTGATCCTATCAAGGCAGAAGAAAGAATTTTGATATATACAAAAAGCCATCTATGCTTTTCTCGTTAATGATCTCCTTTCACAATATACTCATTTATGAAGCCTGACTTTACTGATGAGAAAGGACAGGCAGATCTTTGGCCTTAAGAGTTTCTCTGCATTTCTTTCAGAGGACTTTCTTTGGGTTAGATTGCTGATTTAGATTTTTTCCTCTGCTCTGCTTATTCTCAAGAAAATTCCAATTTCCCTCAGTCTCCCAGCAACCTACCTGTCATGAGCCTACGTGTCATGTCAGTCCTTCTGTTCGAAGACAAGCAATACCCCAAACCCACATGCTATATCCACCTCTTCCCCCACTGACCACTTCCCCCCTTGGGGGCTTGCCCCAGTCCCTGTTCATAGTGGCTGTGGTGGAAGGGTGGGCTGGGGTCCCTGCTCGCCCCTTTGTGGCACAGGGGATAAAAATCCTTCCAAATTCAGCCTAAATGTTCCTGAAAAGACAGAAATATCACCAAAGATAATTTTCTTGGTTTCTTCTTTGCTCTCCTCTTTTCTAATTTTACCACATGTAGTGTAAATTTTTATGAGGAAAGGCTAGAAAAAGTAAATGCATTTTTTAGTGTGCTACTGCCTGTCATTCCCTCCGTTTTGCTATTACACTTAGGAGTTTATTCTCATTTTAAGATTCTATTTACAGTCCCTCTCTTTCAAAGAGTGTGCACCCTTTATCTCTGAATTACGTTTTATATATTCTGATTATTTGAGCAATAAAGCTTTCCTTGCATGGGTCAGGATTTATTTTTTTTTTCCAGCATAATGAGAAGAAATGTACTTCCTTGTAGCCTATCCCAGTAAGAAGTTTTTGCATTAAATTAGTACTATATTTTGAAAAAGAAGAAGGAAAACAAATGAACAAAACAGTTAAAAAGCAATCCCAAAATGGAAGCATCTGCTTCAGTGCTAAGGGCCAGCTACATTATGCATTAAACTCACCATAACTCCAAAAGGCATTCAGAAAGCAAAATATATCTTACTGCTTTGTGCTTTAAAGATTAAGTTCAGATTAAATCCAGAAGATCGAAGCAAAGCTCCCAGCAGAGAGAGATTTTCACTTTCAATCTGTAGCCTTGAAGCTGAGCTTTGTAAAGTCCTCAGAGGTGATAATGAATCCAAAAACCTCATGGATGTTGTTTTTGCAGGACCAGGGCCCTGAGATTGCACTTGAGGTGCTAGGAAGAACTTCTGGAAATGCATCAAAAAGCCTTTCTTCTCTGCCTAAACTGTGCTGAGGATCCAACCTGGTTTATACGCTAGTTTGGCATATTTGATTACTTAAAAATGAAATCTGTGTGTTAAATATTCTAAAATATATTTATAATTTTGACATTGTTGTTTTGTTCTGTCTGCCATGAGTACATTATCATTCTTTGTTTCAAGCAACTAACTGAAGTATTAGCAAGAATTTTTTTCCATTTTCTTAGAACTCCCCAAGGTCTATAGTTTTCTTTGCAGAAACAGTTGCCATTAAATATGCTGTATGTCAATGCAGCAGTGAGGTGGTTAATTTTGACTGAATATTATGCTATATAACCACTTGGCATTTAACTTGAAAAATGACTTTCTGCTTCACCTGTCAGCAGCCTAGTTCTCATCAAATAAGTGGGTGAGAAAAATTTTTAAATTTCAATTTCCTGATGCTATTAGACACTACTTCTTCCATACTTAAACAGTTTAACAGTGCATGTACATGTTTTGGTATTCATGCCATGCATCACACTACATGCTATTACAATAGCTTTTTTGTTTAAAGGGTAAAGAGATGCATGGATCTTTATCTTGGGGTTAGGAAAATGTATTGCAGGAACATGGCCAATCAGGTTTCTGAATAACTTTGTAACATAGTACCATAACCCTGATTCAGTGCAAGGAATGTAAAATACTAGGTGGCTATGACTCCATGGAAAGAAAGCATTCTAGATGAAGAAAGCGTTCACAGTCATCTGGCACTGCACTTCCACAGAAAAGCAGTGCCTTGTGGAGTATTCATCTATTTTATACCTTCTTCTGCCAGATATGTATTTCTTATAAATCATGCAAAATATTTGTTTGTATTTTCAGTATATTTTGGAGATTAAAACTGTTGTCGTTTTGTGTTAATGGTTATTTTTCCCTTCTTTCTATTTCAAACAAAAGATCAGTTTTCCCTCATGGTAAATATATAGTCAAACAGCGGGAAAACTTCATTGATAGAGGGAAGGCACAAATGAAAGAGATTTTCCCATTTCATTTTCATTTATTGTATTATTTTGCACAGTTTTCACTTTACCAATAGCAAGTCTGGAAACATTTTACTCAGGTGGAAAAATGTATCATCTATACAGTGTTTCCCTTTATTCTTTGACATTAGCTTTTATTGCATGTTATAATGTGTATAAATCCATAGTGGTATAGTAGAAAACATCAAACATCTTTTGAAATAATAGTTCAGAGTAAATATGAACTAGTATCACTAAAATCATTATTGTTTATTCATTTATTTGGTCAGTCTTGGCAAATGACTCAGTGCTGTGGGTTACAAACATTATGGACAGTTTCAGTTTGCAGCATTTACTGTCTTAAAAATAGATATACAGAAGACAGGTGACACTTAGGGATCCAGCAGTGAAAAGTACATTTTTTTTTCTTTTTTTTTTTAAGGTGGTTATATAGTTAAAAAATAAAAATGAAAAATAAGATAGTGAATAGGTAGATTCTACTACTTTTGAAAAAGTACTGAGTTATGGTTTGGATTAACCTGCCTAGTATTTCCATTTTACTGCAGTGTAACTTTTGTTGTTACTGAAATGAAGAAAGTTGCATCGTTTCAGCTTTGCTCTCCTAGGCCAAGAAGTGTGGAAAGTCATTAGTTTCTGCAGCTGCATAAAAAAGGGCATGTTTTACTACATTGCAAGAAATGAGAATTTCTTCTGTTCTGTGTGTAACTTTACATACATATGGGATTATGTTTTATAGGGTCTACTCATGAGCATAGTGTGGGGCTTGCAGGATGTCACTATGTCCTCCTGACAGTTACCTCTGCTACTGACTGTGATCAGATATACCAATCTGGTGGTTCATGTTCTTCAGTCCTCAAGGGAAGAGTATGAGGTCCACAACCAGCCTCTACAGAAGATGAACTACCATCAAACGGTGAGTGGGGTGACAGTTGCATCTTCCTGTGTCAGCTGGGTGCTAAAAGTCTGATAGGTTTGTGAGGCTCTTGGATGGTGGATTGTGCAGCCCTTTCGGCCTGCAAGGAGGTAAGGGTCTGTCAGCACTGGACACTGTTCGGTTCCTAAGGAGTCCGTTTGGCAGTGACCACTGCAGAGAGCACAAGCAACAAGGAGAAATGGATCCGCTTCAGATCAAGCCCTACCTGGGCTGAATAGGACTGTTTAAGGCCGAGCAGTGAGAGCAAAAATCTAAAGGAACAAGGTGCAAAAATCACTGAGCTATCCCTGTCCATGGAGAAGTGTCAGCAGTGTTGTGTCCAAGCCAAGCAGCAATGCAGGGAGGCTGCTTCCTGAGCACTAGCTTCATGCAGCCCAAGGTCTGACCAGGCCATGCCTGGATGCAGCCCTACCTTCCCAGGGGCTGCGGAGCTCTCCATAACAGTGTTGCATGTACAAACATGTCCTGAGGAGGCCTGTGGAGGAATGTTAATGGCTATAAGACTTGTCAAAGTCTAATTAGTTACTCACAGAAGAGAGATTTCAATTTTTTGGCTGAATCTTTTCGTTTGGAAGGATCCCAAACCCCTGCTTCTTGGGAGTCTGCCTTAGCTGTTAAATCCGCAAAGGGCTGCTCCATGGGATGACAGATTTTATTTTTAAGGCTTTTTTTTTTTTATTACTATTCTGCTTTACAGTGTTTTTTTGTGTTTGATTTTTTTTTGTTTGTTTGTTTTTTGTTTTTTTCAAGGTTAAATAAATAAATTAGAGTCGTGGTTGTTCTAATGCAATCAGTTGTATGGGATATTTCCTCGCTGACCTCCCTTATGGCAGTACCAAGGGGAGTGAGTTCATATATCACTGCAGAAAGCTTGCTGAGTCCCCTTGAAGTGTTATAAAAATTGCTGTGCAAAGCTATTTTATTTCTGAAAGACACAGTCCATACAAAAGGTGAGAGACAACAGGTGAGGAGTTCCCTGTACAGACGCATGGCAGCTGGGACAACACAGGGGCTGTACGTTGGTATCTGTATGTCTGGTGAGAACATTAGACACTTTAGCCACCCCTGTTTTCTCCTGCCCTCAGGCCATGGATAAGCAAATTTTGATAAAGACGTTCACAAAAATCCTTATGCAAAATCCTAGGCACAAAGGGCTGGTATTGAATTTCACTTTTTTAATGTGTTGTAACTCTTTGAAACCACCAGACTACCACTTCTGGTATTTTCACCCAGTGCATGCTGCTGTCTGGAGTACCAGAGCCTCACTGTGTAGATAAAGCATACCATGGGGGCAAGCACCACAGAGATAATGTCATGCATGGAGTAAGCTCACACAAGTACCTGTGATGAGTGAGTGGTCTGTTGTATGGGGTTTGTTTGTCACAAGCTGGCCTGTCCAACCCCCAACTACCAGCTGGAAGGAAAATGGTTACAACTGCTCTGATTTACCCGGAAGGTGATAAAATAAGGAGAGAGACCATATCTCCTAATTCTGCTGTTTGGTAACATCTCATCCTTCACACACTTCTTTAATCATTGGAGAGTATTTGCAAATATTTAGAAATGCTCTCTCTTCCTTCAGGAATTTTTATATTGGGTTTTATAGAAGGTTTATAATAGAACAAGTAACAGTTTGGATGAAATTCTGGGAATTCTGTAGTGCACTTCTGCATGATAATCGTTATGAGATTGCTTCCCCACTGCTTACTTAATGCAGCTGTCCAAGTTTTGTATTTACTGGGAATCCAATTTGTTTTAAGAAATTAACAAAACAAATACTTAAGTACTGTGCTGAACATATTGTAAAGTTTTTATTCATTTTGGTGAGAAGGAAAAAAACATTATAGTGCTCATGGAACAGCCTTTGAAGCCACATTTATGAAATTGAATCCCTACCAAAATAATTTGCTCATGTTAATACAGATGCCGTATGGCATTGTTGTAACAACTATTCTGCGGTGTTTGTTTTTGTTGTTTTGTTTTTTGTTTTTTTTTTTTTGTTGTTGTTGTTTCTTTGTTTTATTTTGTTTTGTTTTTTGTTTTCTCCAAACTGTGTCAAACTTTGCCGTGGCAGTGGTCTAAGATCTATGCAGACCATGGCACTGGTGTTTCTGATCACAGAATCACAGAATTTCTAGGTTGGAAGAGACCTCAAGATCATCGAGTCCAACCTCTGACCTAACGCTAACAATCCCCACTACACCATATCCCTAAGCTCTACATCTAAACGTCTTTTAAAGACTTCCAGGGATGGTGACTCCACCACTTCCCTGGGCAGCCTGTTCCAATGCCTCACAACCCTTTCAGTAAAGAAGTTCTTCCTAACATCTAACCTAAAACTCCCCTGGTGCAACTTTAGCCCATTTCCCCTCATCCTGTCACCAGGCACGTGGGAGAACAGACCAACCCCCACCTCGCTACAGCCTCCCTTGAGGTACCTATAGAGAGCAATAAGGTCGCCCCTGAGCCTCCTTTTCTCCAGGCTCAACAAGCCCAGCTCCCTCAGCCGCTCCTCGTAGGACTTGTTCTCCAGGCCCCTCACCAGCTTCGTCGCCCTTCTCTGCACCTGCTCAAGCACCTCCATGTCCTTCTTGTAGCGAGGGGCCCCAAACTGAACACAGTACTCGAGGTGCGGCCTCACCAGAGCTGAGTACAGGGGGACGATCACCTCCCTAGCCCTGCTGGTCACACTGTTTCTTATGCAAGCCAGGATGCTGTTGGCCTTCTGGGCCACCTGAGCACACTGCTGGCTCATATTCAGCTGACTATCCACCATCACTCCCAGGTCCTTCTCTGCCTGGCAGCTCTCCAACCATTCCTCTCCCAGCCTGTAGCTCTGCTTGGGGTTATTGCGCCCCAGGTGCAGGACCCGGCACTTGGCCTTGTTGAACTTCATGCAGTTGACCTCAGCCCATCGGTGCAGCCTATCCAGATCCTCCTGCAGAGCTTTCCTACCCTCAAGCAGATCGACACACACACATAGCTTGGTGTCATCTGCAAACTTGCTGAGGGTGCACTCGATCCCCTCATCCAGATCATCGATGAAGATATTAAAGAGGACCAGCCCCAGCACCAAGCCCTGGGGAACGCCACTAGTGACTGGCCTCCAACTGGACTTGACTCCATTTACCACGACTCTTTGGGCCCGGCTATCCAGCCAGTTTCTAACGCAACAAAGCATGTGCCAGTCCAAGTCAAGAACAGCCAGTTTCTTGAGGAGAATGCTGTGGGAGATGGTGTCAAAAGCCTTGCTGAAGTCATCTACCAGGATGGTGCTGGGAACTGTGAGGCCCTCAGATATGGCTGCAATATTTGTCCGCTCTTCAAAGGAAGGAGCACTTTAATGCTCACAGGTCCTCCCATCCTCTTTGGTAGCTCAGTGCAGGAGAATTTCTGTGCTTTTCAGGGGCACTGTTAATGCCTGTGATGTCACTGTGGAATTGTTCCCTGAATGTCCTTTACTTAAATGCATAGGGAAACAAATAGATCTCTTTTGTGTCTGGTCATAGAAGCATTGTGCATCTGTACCATGCTTTGCAGCTTATTTCGCCTTCCCAGTACAGCCTGTGCGAAATTTCCTCCCTCTGACTTAGTTGTGACCTCTCTAACTGAGAGCCACTCCCATCCCCTCTGGCAGTGCCAGGACCTGCTGCACTGGCTATGGACTTTGTTCTCCACCTCCTTCCTCTCAAGACAATGGAGATTTTTGTCATTTGCCCAAATGGTGTCCCGCAGACCCTCTACTACCAAGTTCTGAGCTCTACAACATAACTGGTATGTTCAGCTACTGCTATTTTGCCCAGATATCTGCTATTATTTTGTAAGACTGTGCCTCTGATTTCACTCCTGGCATACATTCATGGGTAACATACATTGAACATGAAATACACAGTACACTTGTATCTACGAGTTTGCTTGTTCCTGCTTTTTTTGTTTGTTTGCTTGTTTTTCTTTATTTCTTTAAAGGAGAACAGAAATTTGCTAACTCTGAAACTCAGAGTGGAAGGGTAATATCTGATGGCTACAATTTTCCAAAACTGGGTCTTCAAAATCTTTCTTCATCTGGTTGACAAGTACTTGATTTCAGAATACATGAATTTCAGAAAATTTCCCTGCCCATCTATTAACCATTCAAACTGAAAGAGTTAATACATCTGTGCTTTAAAACTAAGTTTATATCTTTGTTTATACCAAATTGCTTATACTTGTTAGTTATGTAAGTATTTGCTAGGTTTGATCCACCTCATTTGAGAAACTTGTAGTACAAAAGTTTCCTCGTGTAACAGTGACAGTGATGTTATCATTCCCTCCATAGGGCTGCTGAATAATTGTCATGCTACATTGTGTGTTGGATACTAACAGCAGGAAGCATTATTTTAAAAGATTTAAATTAGCAGATTTTATTTACCTCACTAGTATTCTCACAAGGCATCTCACTTCTATCTACAGAAGTTTTAAATTATCAGCTTTTATTTATCACAACGGTATGTTCCTGAATTACCGCACTTGCTTGTATGTTATTTACTCAGACCAGTACGGCATAAAAATAGCTGTGTAATATAGTGTGTTCAGAAGCACTCGTGTGTTTTCCAGAAGCAGAGGAAAAATTGAAACCAGTTGAATAGATTGGTTGACTTTTTTTTTTTTTTTTGATGTTTTGAGTCTACTTTTGACTGTATATGCTATTGTAAGTAATCAGGACAAGAGGACCTAATTTAAGTGCTTTGCCAGTGCTTCAGAAAGCAGGTTTTTAATGAAATCCTAAAATTCAAGTCTAACATAGCTGTCTTTAATTCTCTAGGTTAAAGCTATTCCAGTTTCAAGACAAGCTGGTAGGAGTTTTTGAGCTTTGTGTCATTCAGTAGATTGTTCTCTAGTTTCAGACGTCACTTCAGTTAAATCCCTACGCAAAAACAAACAAACAAACAAAAATATATATTTAAAAGCAAGCATCTTGTTTTAGTTTTTCTAGCTAAACTGTAACTGCTTTACTTTTTTCTTGCAGAAGCATCAAAAGAAATTCAAGCTTACTTGGTCATAGTCTGGACATCACATTTTTATAAGAACAAAGGAAGATGTGGTATGCCCTTCACATATGCTCATATTAAAAATTTACTAGGTAAGTTTCAACATCCTTCAATTAATAGGCAGATTTTAGCACTTTCATATGTAGTAGTAGTAGTAAAGGCCAGCTGATATTTTACAGAAATATTCCAAATAAAAATATCATTTGATTGCAAGGGGGAGCAGAACCTCCAGGAACATATCTTCATTTTTGGTAGTTTAGTCCACAGTAACAAAAACCACATTGTACCAATCAGATATTTAATGAGCCTCTAACTCCATTTCTACCTTATCCCAAAGGTATAGCAAATAGTGCTCCTTTTTTAAAATATCAAGAAAACATCATTTGCTCTAAAATGTCCCTAAAAGCAGGTCTAAATTGCCAATAAAGGCTAGGTAATTGTATCAGCATGGATCAAAAAGCATTTCTCAGAACTGATGAAATAGTTTGCAGTATTGCAGAGCCTGAATGATGCTCTCTGTACATTACACTGGAAATATCAGAGACTGGTCTCAGTTTAATTTGTTCACTACTGTGTATTTTGGATTCTCAAGAAATATTTCTCACTAATGCCATTCTATTTTTCTTTAAATGTAATTTGTTCTGAGAAAGTCAGATGATTTCTGCAATCTAGTACTCACTTAGCAGAACTTTTTGTTTGTTTGTCAATTATAGAATACTGTTTTTCCAATAAAATTTCATGTTTGAAAATTCTCTAAAGCTTGTATTTACTTACCTTGTTCAAGATTTAAAACATTTGAAATTTACAAAATAATAATTCACAAGGTTGTTGCCAAGCTTATCAGTTCTGCCTCAGTAGCTATACAATCATTTGACAACCAAACACACATACAGTATAAATATTTAAGAAAAAGTAAATGCCATTAAGTTGCATTGTGATAGATGCAGTAGTAGGTACTTATCTTTGAAA
Organism: Aythya fuligula; assembly: GCF_009819795.1. Taxonomy (NCBI): domain Eukaryota; kingdom Metazoa; phylum Chordata; class Aves; order Anseriformes; family Anatidae; genus Aythya; species Aythya fuligula. The sequence continues at coordinate 1,037,888 of NC_045570.1, read as the reverse complement.
TATTAAACTCTAGACATTTTTATCCATACACAAAAAAAAAAAGTTTCCTGCCATATGATGAGAATTATGTGCCTGGCACTAATAAAATATTAAACTCCAATTTAAAAGATAAGTATCTTACCCACTTTTTTCATAATAAAACATTTTACAGTGCATATGAGAGCTAATGTGCATCAGAATTTCCATACGATACTGTATTTACAAACTTTTATATAAGTTTTGTGTCTGCATTTATTAGTTGCTGCCTCTATTTAAGCACTTATTATTTCATATAATGACATTGTGTGTTTCAATAATACATGATAGAAGGTGTACAAACAGGCTTTATTTTTTGTAGCAGTTTTTTTTTTCGTTACAGGCAACTGCTGTTAGTTAATTAAATGTAGATAGCCCCTGAAAATTGCATTATCCTTTTCTGTCCCTATTATATAAATTAATGTCAAATTGATGCAATGTTTCATGTTAAAAATTATAGATACATGTGTTAAAAATCACAACCTGCAGTTTTCTTACTTGACAGTGCATTATTTTCAATCAGAAATGTCAGTTTCTAACCTTCTGCCAAGAATATTTTGTAAAGAGCAGTAAGTATTAAGTGTTAGTTATCAAATGTAGTGTCTTTTGAAATTTGAACAATACTATATGTGGAGAAAAAGTCATAATGTATAGTGTTTCTTTTTCAAAAATAATCTCATGAAATGATCAACAGATGGTTACGACTAAAAGGAAAAGAAGTTCCCTTGAATGATGGAAAATCACCTTTTCCTGCAGATAAATTTTAGACTGTCACTCACTGAGTTTTCAGCAAGTGGATCGTATTGCCTTTTCTTTTTCAACTCCTTATATAAAATGGTGAGTGGTTTTTATAGTCAATTTTTTAAATATATTTTTAAGTCTCATGTACCCTCCCATGAAATAATACAAAAGCTGCAAAAGCATTAATACATTTTCCAATGTTCTAGCAAAGTCTCTGATCTCCCAGCTTTGCTTAACTACTTTTTTTTTTTTTTTTTTTTTTTTTTACAGTTTACAAAAATATTTCATTAGACTCTTTTTACTATGGCTTTTTGCATTGTGATCAATGTCAGTAGACAACTCTGTCTTTTTTTAATTACTGAACTGGGTGATTAGAGCTAATAAGCTATGTGATGTAAATACTGCCATTTCAAATAAACAAGAAAATACTTAGAAACTAAAACAAAGCCTTTCACTGACCTTAGGTACAGCATACCCCAAGAGAGATGTGGTACAAGTGATTTAGCATATTACTTGCTGTAAAGAAGGATGTACGTTGTTACTTTAAACAGCAAAACACATCAGGTTTTCATGTTTTGAAATATTCTTTTAAAAGGTGCAGCTTAAAATCTACCATATTTTCAGATCACAAAGGTCTCATATTTATATTTTCCACTTTCCAACCAAAGAGACATTTGTGCTCTCATAAAAATACTTTATAAACAGACAGCTTTGGTTTTCACTTTTCTTTTGTTAAGATAGCCTCCATCCTTTCAAAGCCTGTAGATTTATACAAAGCCATCAGCTGATCCTAAAAACAGTGTTACAGAACAGAAAGCCTTTCTTTTTACGTGTAGTCTGTAACATTTAAGACATATAATGTAAACTTGGATTTTCAATCACAGAATCACAAGATATCCAAAGTTGGAAGGGACCCACAAAGATCATCAAGTGTGACTCCTGAAATTTTGGGCTAAGGATTAAGAAATACTTTACTTTTTTAAAAAAAGAACAGCAGGTAAGTAATTGTATAAAAAGGAAATTTGTTCCCATATTATGTATCCTTATACCTGCAAATTTTGTTCATACAAATGAAAAGTTCATACACAAATGTATTTGTCCATCAGTAATAACTTTACTGGCTTGCTCTCACATTGGTATTTCACATTTTATTTTGAGTAAGCATTAGTCATTTATGATAGAGATGCTTTTCTTTTTTTTTTTTTTAATTTAAAATGAACTTTTCATTAATGTCCTTATATGCTTGTTTTTCATCTTTTCAAAAGGTGCCTGCTTGTGTTACATGTTTTTGTAAACTCTTTGAAAATGATTAAAAAAAAACATTATGATCACAAAGCTGGGAAAGTGGTGCCTAATTACGGCCAGGATAAACTGCACTTAATATCTATCTGTTGTCAACAAAGCAATTTGCTAGATGATATCTTTAAATCCTTTCCTCAAATTGTTTTTCATACAAATTATTGTAAATGATTATATTTAAGAGTCCATTCAAAAGAGCTGATGGGTTTTACCTTTGGGGGAGGGGGGCGGGAATAAATTCAATTAAAGAGCTAAATCCATGTTCCTGTGATCAGGATCTGTTCGTGCTTTTTTCAGTGAGGTCTCTATGACCACACTTTGCCAGTACCTAGCAGCACAACGCTTGGTGAGCGGTGTGCAGTGGCCATCTGTGTCGGCCACTTTATTAGTGAAGCTGCCCAGTGCTCTGACAAGGATATGGGGCCGTTGCCCCAGGGCACTGCTCTCCCCCTGCTTGCAGCCTCGGCTTCGCTGCTCTTCCAGACAGGGCCATCAGTACTGGCGTGCTGGTTGAAGGCCCTTACCTTGCCAGCTACGGGCTCTGTAGTGGGTGCAAGGGGGTGGTGGGAGAGCCAGGAACAACGCAGCTTCTGGGCCAAAAGGGTACCCCAACTATCGGGGTTTCTTCCCAGGGACTGGGTTTCTTCAGATCTCAATGGCTCCCACTTCACTCTCAAGATAGGGGAAATTTTCATCTCTACCTTTCTTAAATCTTTCTGCTGTGAGAGATTTCAAGTCAAATGTGTTTCCTCACACGTTTTCTGAGAAGGCAGATTTACATATGCATTAGGTTCATTTTATCAGAATACACACACAGCAAAGAAACATCTCACTGACAATGTGCTGTCTGATAGATAACTCCATACAAAACACACATTTGAAAGGAACATTGGAGGAGGAATAGGATTAAGAGTCTGTACATAAGTGACATCATGTTTTGTGAAGATGAACTGAGGAATGTCTTGCCCTACTTCACATTTTTGGATTATTCGGAGATCCAACAAGTCTTTTGCAAGTATAGGAAATAATAATGTACAGCATTGCCATATAGAGACTACCAGGACAAAGTTTGTCTTCACTTAAAATTATTATATGCTTTATTTAATAATGACATAATAAAGGGAAAAACAGATAAGATCCAAGTCCCTTTTTCTATTGAAAGCTTTTTGGTACTGCAAATGAGTGAATTTTTGGTACTGCATCTCTACTGGATTTATTCCTGATGAGATCCAGACAGTGCAGTGCCATGTTTTTGTTTTTCAAAGGCTGACAAATGTTTAAATATGTTTTAATTTTTTCTCACTGGGGACATAGGGGAGGACCTGCACTGTATCTGAGAGGACCACAATGGTCCTGGCTGACACCTTGCCCTTGGCTGGCCTGAAGAAAGCCTGTGCAGCTTTGGCTGTGTTGGACAGTTGTGAATATTTAGGACATCAGTGACTAAGAGATGTGGAAATTTTAGATGCTGTAGAGTTACGTACTAATGCTCCTGTGAGAGGTATGTATGAATACTGATCACTGTCCTTCCCATTGCACTGCGCAGGTCTCTGTTTCCTGATTGCAAGGATTGTTAATATTCTAAAATCTATGCAGCTCTGACTGAAGTGGCATAGTTACCTCTGTAGGTCCATGGGAAAAAAGAATAATTAAAAGGAAAAGTAATGCAGTGGTATTTCTCAGAGATGACACATTGCATCTGGGATTTAGCATTATCCAAGACAGGAGAGGGGCAGCACCACCTCCAAAGCAAAGAGCAACAACCCTAAAAGGTTTGCAGTATTGTGCTCAGTTACTTTTTTCAGATTTCTTTCTATGTCTGACCAGGTGGCTTTTAAAATAGTCTGTTTTTGTGATGATGGTGGAGTTTCTTAATTTTTGTTTGTTTGGTTTGGTTTGTTTTGGTTGGTTGGTTTTGCTTTTCTGAAGGGATATTGCACCCACCTGCTGCCAAAGTCTACAAAATGAAAATTGACTAATTTCACATAGGCTACATGGGCTACACCTTTGTTGTTCCTTCCTGCCAGCCGTGAGTAAAAATTCTTGTAGAAATGCATTCCAGTACAGTTCTATCATGGGAGTGAAAAATCACTTGGAGTCTGTCTCTGCTAGTTTGTGTAACGCCTCAGTGCAGAGTGTAGTAGCATGTATCGTTAAATACCCACCTCAGGTTTCACCTCTTTAAAATGGGACAGTAATACTACTGTCATTGTACTTTTCAAGGAGATTCTTCTAAGAATCTGTTAATAAATGTCAGTGATGCACTGTAGAGGTCCTCTAAGGAGTACCCTGTTGAAGGCCATGATGAATTATTGACTCTCTTCCCGTCCCACTCTGTAGCACATGTGCACACCCCTGAAAATCCCTTAGAAACAAGGTGCTGGCACTGTAGTTTTGAAGTGCAATGGCATTGTTCATGAACATATTAGCACTTGGGCACTCAGGTGTTTCTGTATATCTCAGTGTATATACATGTGTATATATAGGTCATCCCTTCTATATATATCTGGTTTTCATGAGAAATTGGGCTTGGCTTGTACTTAGCAGGCAGATTTTTGCAATTACAAACCCAACTTTACAGACTGGCAGAAGTGGGAATCTGCCCCCCAAAAGAGCTGAAATGAGGCTGGAGTATCAGCTATGGATGCTGTACAATGCTCCTTTAGGAGTCTGAGAGGTTTCTAAGACTAGGCAAGGGCCATGATAGCAAAATACTCCATACACCTCACCACCCAGAGAGCTGGGGAAGAGCCATCAGAGATGACTGGTGTTGCTTATGTCAACAAGTGCGTGCTGGAAAGGGCTATGGCACTATTGCTACGTGCATGCAAGAGACTACATGGATTTGATTAGGACATACTGTTTTCTAGTGTGGGGAAGCATAGCAGACACCCCTGCAGTTTGCTTCAGGATGGGACTTAGCATTGTAATCAGCATGTCTCCAAAGATGAGATCTAATTTCATATGTTATCAACAGCTGATGCAAGTGTCTAACATCTCTCTAGATCAGCTGTGAAGTGCCTATGTGCTGGTTTACAAGAAGAGCAGAGCAAAACTTTTAATTTTAATCCTTTGTTATCTTTGTGTGTGTGAAGAACAAAGAATCAGTTTAAATATTTTTAAATTCTTCTTGGCTGAACAAAGTTGCTCACAGAGAGGAAGAAAGGTAATAAAAACATCCAGAAAACCTTGAGTGTTTCACCCCAGTGTTTTAAAAATTTGACATTTCACTGTTTTTATTCATAGTGTTTCATCTTGATGTTTTTGAAACAGAAACATAGTTTTATTTCACTTGTCTTTGTTCTGAATTTTCATTCAGTTTCATTTTTAGTCTTGATTTTATCATTTACTTTTGATCTAAATGAAAATATGGCTTGAAACAAGAAAATGTCTTCATCCTCAAAGGATATCTTTTCTAGTCTTCAAGTTTACCAATAGTTTTAGGAGAAAATATTGTCTTCACTTGGTTGCAGTTCATTTTATTGTTCTAGATCTGTCATGGACCAAAAAACCTCTCATTTACAAACAAAGACCTGACTTGTGAAAACTCAAGGCTCCTCAGCAACACATGCAAAGTTAAATATTTCAGCGTAAGGATGTCAGTCCAGAGTTAACCTTGGTAATAGCACTCCTGTAGGAGGCTGGGGATGGGGAGGAGCTGAAGATGGAATGGAAATGTGTGAAGAATGAGGACAGCAGCATGGGCTGTCCTCACAGTGGCTGGAGATGGAAAAGAGAAGGCGATGGTGACATCATGTACTCTTTGCAGTGTATACTGTTGCCATAAGACCTAGGGTAATACCACCCAGTCTGCTGGCACCTGTACTTCTGTGTTGAGTTTTGGAGAAGGGGATACGTTTACCATGCCTCTCCTCAGATACAGCCTTGTTTTGTAGGTGGTGTTGATACCTACTTCCCTTTATAATATATTTTTAAAGCCTGTATGTGGCTTCACCTCGGTCTTTCTGCAGTCAGTAGGCAGTACTCAGGGGAGAGCTTCCTCCTCACTGTCTGAATTGTTTCTTGAAAACAGAAATAGTTCATAGAAGGGATCACAATCGCATTGGCTAAAGTGTGTGTGGGGTAAGGACTGATATTTAGTTTCTGATTGTTTGACATACTTGCATATGACAGGTAGTCTGTGGTGTCTTGGCCTGTATAGGAAATCAATTAGGCTGGTTGCTCTTGCCTTGGAGAAGATGTCAAAATGATTGTAGCCCATTAGAGACAGCCTAATATACCTTAAGGTTAACTTACACATTGCTGATGAGTATAAGGATTTCTATAATTGTTTGGCATGTATCTTCTTTATTTATATGGCCAACTATTAATATTCGTAGCATACACCATATTATTCAGCTAAAACCTGCATCCAATCAATCAGTGATACAGTCTATCAAATGTCCCAGTCATCCTGTAGTCATTAAAATCTCTTTTTTCCTTTGGAGGCGCTTGGGATGACTCAGTTTCTCTAATCTTGTGGAATTCCCTCTGTCTTTAGAGGGGAATTTGTAATTGTTGAATTATTCTTGGCCATCCTTCATTCAGAATTTATGTTGTAATTTCAGCAGAAGCCAGACCTTGTACAGCAGTTTTCATCTTTTTCAAAGCTGCTTCTATTTCTTGAAATGCTGGAGGGTTTCCAATTATTCCTTCTGGTCGCTTTGGATTTGAATTGTAACAGATCATCCCAGAGTCATGGTTCAACATTGTTAAGCTTATCAATATAAATATAATGTTAAAACCTTTTTAAGTAACTGGAGCTAGGTGTGAAAATGTGACCAATTTATCCATAAATTAGTCCTACACTTCTCTTTTTCCCTTTATCAGAAAGAATCTCATCATGAAGGGGTACCAGACTGTTCCTTGTCAGAGCTTCTATACCTGTTAACAGTTGATTAGGTTGTTATATCACTTTTCAATACCTGCTTAACCTGATGCCAGTCAACTATGCAAACAAAATTCATTAACGTAAACAGAAGTCTCCAAACTGGAATTACAAGGCAAAAAAAAGAATAGGTTTCATACATCAGCTACCACTGTATGGAACAATAAAGTCTTATATATCCAAACGTTGGAGGAGCACTCACTCGATTGTAAGTAAAACTGAAAATGAGGTATGAAGTAAAAAGAAGAGGGGTCTTCTGCCCACTCTTTTATGCACATCTCTGTAAGTGTTTCTTTGCCAACTACACATGCATGGGGGAGGGCAACCCTGGGGTCAGCTGACAATGTGGCCTTACTGGTTTACATCCCATTTCCAGCTTGTATTTGCCATAGCATTTCTTAAAGTACTTTATCTTCTTCACCTTGCTTATTATGTTTATAGAAGTATCATTAGTAGCCTATCATGATGATGAAGTGAAGTTTAAAATCACATTGGGAGCATGTTTAAGGACTGTCATTTAGGTCCAGGCAGAGGGCTTATCCAGGCTCTTCAGACCTGCCTCAGCCCCGGTGCCTCATTACTCATGTTGACCAAAGCAGTTCATGAAGAAAGCTTGCTTGGTCATGGGGCAATGCTGTGGTCCCCAGGTCGGTGTGTTGTACTAGAGAACAGGCTGCGGGCTTGGCAGCAGCTGGTGGACGGGGTTCCAGGGCTTTGGTGGAGGCATACAAACTGAGCCAGAGGGCACAGTTGAGGGAGGAGCAGGAGAAGAATTTACCTGGTAGATGATATTTTGAGAAATACTACAACAGTCAACTGATTCTGGAGGATTGGAGCAGGAGAAAATTTGTATTCAAACACATTGTCTCTGGATTTCTTTAGCAAGTGTACTTAAAGAGCAAGACAAGTGCATTGAAAACTTCTTTTCATACTCATCCAGTGCCTGCTTTGGATTTGTCATTTAAGGCAGTTAATTGTCTTCAAAAGAAAGTGTTTTATTTCTGTACTCTGCTCGTTTGATTTAGTATGTAAAAAGAATGCCATTTTAACATTAACAGATAAAATCTTGATTGTGAAAGAGACAGGGTCCCCACCTACTGAATTAGCAAACCTGCATGAAAGGACAGTGTAGAATCCTGTAATACAAATGCTACCTCTTACGCCAGAATCACAACAGTAATTTGTCCCTCGCTGGAATATACCCCTTTTGGCACCTCCCTTGGTACCCTTGAAGAAGATAGAATGGGGATTAAATATCCCTTGATTCTATAACAACTATAGAAATATTTCAAATAATGCATATTCGCACAGTTCTTGTTCTTTTAGACTCTTGCTTCTAACAGCTTAGAATGTTTTAATGAATTGTGCTGAAAGGCATCATTACCTGCTCCCTAATACTAGTCTTTTTGGTCAAGAAAGAGGATTCTTTGGAAATCTGAGTATTATCAGTTACGTTTTGGTGTTTATGGTAAAATTCAAGACCATAGTTCTACAAGAGCAGAATGTTTCTTTTCATACCTTTATTTATATAAATGATCCTAAGCTCTTTCGTCATCACCATTGTGCATGTTTCATATATGCCTAAGCCCAGGGGCACAGTTTCAAATTCAGGTTTTCATACCAGGTTGGATTTTTGGCCCATGTAGTTTAAGAAAACAGAGAATCTGCCGATATGCTTTTAATAGCAATATAAAAATAAAACCCAATAAAAATAATGAGAATTATATTTCTATTGGGAGAACATAACAGTCATAATGGTGCAAATGGGCTTTGGATAATTGATAATACTGATGCAGAAAATTATTTTCAGTTCCCTCTCCTTTGCAGTAAAATAGAGCTGCATTTAAAGAGGGGGAAAGATTTTTATTTTTTTCTTCCAATGGTGAAGAATAAGAAGGCTTTGACCAGTGTCACAGAGGAAACCTCAAAGCAACGTTGAAAATGAACAGGTAAATTTGCTGCATTGGCATCCAGAGTGGCAGTCTGTCTGGTTCCACCCTGGGAACCACAGGATGGTGAAAGTATGTTGGCTCCAACCTTGCTGATCACTGCAAACCCAAGTAGAAGATAATTCTTAATCTGTGGTTTTACTGAAGCAGTGTCTCGCTGCTGCAGTTCTGCTGCAGCTGTGGAGCAGGCAGTGGCTCCCTCAGCTGATTTGCATTGAGTCTTTCTGCTGTAATCTTCCTTTGGTGACACGTGGCCCAGAGCCTTGGGTGAAAAGGTGAATGAAGCTGTCCTGTTTCTCTCCTGTCACTAGCATAAGTAATGTGCACACTTTTGTCCCAGTTAGTATTATATGACTCCCATCCCACTACATAAATTCTCTGGGGTCCATCTGTCCTCATTGTAAAGAACCATATAATACGAAGTGGTATGTTTTACTAATGAAAGAACTATTCAAAGTTGATTTTATGAGAAAAGAATATCTTTGATCTCTCAGTGTAAGTGGAAACTGAAGAATACAAGTGCCTACACTGCCACAGAATAATGGAAAACAAGAGTAGGTAGCAGAAAGTTCCAAAACAAAATATCTCCTATAAACAAAATGATAATAAAGAAATTTCATCCTGGCCAGCTAGCTGGTCTGCAAGGGACAATGCTCTCCTGTTCAAGAGCTCACCAGACTGACTACTTTTAATGTGGTGCCTTTTTTTAGATGAAGGTCTCTGTGGAAAGAAAGGAAACAAAGGAAAGCAATAACTCAGTACAGCTGAAATTTAAAGCATAGACTTGAACTCCAGAAATCTATGTTTGTTCCTGGTGTTAGAACAGAAATCTTGCAATTTCTTGTAATGCTTATTTAGTCTTTCTGTGCTTTGGCTTTCTCAACTTGTAAAAGGGATATCTCTATTTAGTTGCCTGGATTGTTGCGCTGAAACTAAGGTAATGTAATATTTATAAAATATTTTCAGATCATTGAGTAGAAGACAATTTTGAAACTTCTCTAGTACTGAATCTTAACTAAATTTCTAGTTTCTGTCAAAGGATGTCTCTTCATCTTTTAAACAGGGAAGCAGTTTGTGTTTTGTGTTCATGAATCAGTCTGTATTAGATTGTTTTATAACTGGACAAGTTAAAGAAAAGACTGAAAATGTTGTTACTGAGGCAGAGCCACCAACCATAAAATAGGGTAACCAGTGGTGTCCCTGAAAGTATCACTGTAATGGAGACTCATCACTCATTTTGCTGTGTTTTTGTTCTCAATTATAACAACATAGATAGCTGTAGAATAAATGTTCTATTTATTTTTTTATTCTTTATTTTTAAGCTATAAAACATCTGTTGTGCTGATCACTTCAACCACGCTTTAAAAGAAGATGAACTTGGTTCTTTAAAAGCAGAAAGCAGGTCAGCTGTCTGTTATTGCATGCCAGCTCATCTCTTCTATGGTCTATGCATGGGATTGAGTTGATGTTACTGAAGGGATACCAGTAGATAAGGTAAGGTACATTCGTGGCTGAAAGTGAAAGCATGCAATATGTAAATACCTGCATATACCTTGGAGCTTTTCATCCTAGAGTGTGCATTAGGTAATGGTTTGGTCCAAGCAAGAAAACGTAAAAAGCAAAGAACAGATAGCACATACCCACAAAATGTGATATTGGCTATGTAGAGCAATGACATGGAAAAGGCGGTTATGATATCCCACCGGGTCTCTACTGTGTCCAGTACTACTACCACAGAATCTGGTGCCATGTTATGGACTCAAAGTGATGACAAGGGTGGGCTGACAGGTAAAGCATGGAATTTAACACAGAGGAGAAATGTATGCTTGAATCTTATTGCCGCATGTTATCTGACTCCATTGACTGAAGCATGTGACTGAATTAAAGTGAATGATGAAATTATATACAGCCATTTTCATAAGCAGAAGTCAGTTATGAAGTGTTTTCAGATGTATGTTTAATGTATTTCTATTTTATTATGGTGTCTATTTGATGTACGCAGTACTGACTAAACGGTTAAAAACACTGCAATGTGTACAGAAGTATATTGTGCTCAATTTTTTCCAAAAGTGTCACTGTTGATAACTAAAAACTGAAATACTACAATCTAATCAACAGTGCTTTTATGGACTTATGAGCATAGGCTTTTAACATTCGGGTAACTCTACTGTTTGTAGACATAAAAATAAATGGCCCTAAAATTATTTTAGGATTGTAAGTTTAATATAGGGAACTATATAAAGCTAGAAAAATAAATCAAAGTAGAATTGTTTCTGGCATCACATCTGCCAGGCCCATCAAGAAACAGATATTTCACATGCCTATTCCATGGGATTCAGGAAAACAGCACTCTGCTCAGCTGGATTGGTCAGGTGGACTCAGAATTTATCTCCTTGGCTCTCCATTTTCTGATATTTTATGGCCTACAGCCATATCATTTTAGTTTAAGATCCTATCAGATGTCGCAAACTAAACTGTATCCAGAATGGCTGATACTTAAACCCTTTAAGTCTAAGACTGGGAAATATTTTTAGAGAATAGGTAGGTATCACTCTTCTTTCAGGGTTTGTAATGGGCAAATGCTCCATCACGCTGTTATCAGGCACTACGTGTTGTAGGTACTTTGGTTATGGTTAATACATAAAACTGACATTTTGACTCTTAAAGATGCTTGACCATTTTTCTAAAGGGAGAAAGTTAATCTGCAACCTTAGCATCATCTGAATTTCAGTGGTTTTTTTTGTTTGTTTTTTGTTTTTATCTAACTAATATTTCTACATTAATTGCAGTTGCATATGGTATTAGGCTTAATTTTCTGTGATAAACACCACAATGTAGTGTTGTGCTGAAAGTTACTTGGCTCAACATCATGGTCCTCTGTGGTCCATGGTAGTGGACTCTCTGAGTGTCAGGCGAGTCATTTATCATGTATAGAGAGCCAGATTCTGTGACTGTCTGTGGTATGTTTTAGGACTATGCATTACGCTTGATCCACAGCAGTACTCCCACAGATGATAGTGAGAAGTTTTCAAAAAGATCAAAGCTAGAAGCATATGGTTTTAGGCAGTGAATAAGCTTCTGGTCATTAACATTATTTATTCCTGAAGCGTGTGATTGTTACATTTGGTATCACTCAGTGGAATAATACTGCATATTGTTTGCCTTTATTTTCTTCCTTAACCATGTTTTCTCTGTTTCTGGTGCCTTATTTCCTTTCCCTTTTTTTCATTCTAGATTTCCCTCAGGAAGCAAATTCTGATTCCTCTTGGGTGAACCAGCTCTTCACTTCTCCTTTTTATCTGCTAAGATTATTAGGAATTAAGTAGGCAATGCCTATTTACATGTAGAGAGTGATAATTGACCCTAATTAGATGAAAGAGGCTACAACAAGGGTGAAGAATTCAGTTTCCCACAGGTGTTTTAAGAATTTGCTTTTCAAGGCACAAAAGCCCAACAACCAGTTAGAGCAAGGTGATGTATAGAGATTGCTCCACGGGTGAGAACTTTGACTTTTCAAAATAATAATTCAATTTCTGAAGAGTCTGAATCATGTTAATATATTGGATGGCCGTAATTTGGCCCGATGCCGTAGTGCTTCAGATTGCTGCTCTGTATAGATCAGGGTGCATCTATTTTAAATTACGGATGTAAATAATTATTTCTGACCTCAGGAATGGCCACCATGAAAAGTGCAATTGGACTGTTTACTCTGATGCAGTAACCCTTTCAGTGGTGCCATAATGGTGCCTAATTCTTCAATTTGGGAATGATCCCAAAGTTTATGATGCTGTAGTAGCATGCTTGAGGCACACACACAATAAGCCTTTTCCTCTGTTTCTCATACTGCATAAGCTCTGTGACTCTCATCATTTTATTTTATTTTATTTTATTTATTTTATTTTATTTTTTATTTTATTTTTTTCTCAGAGGAGCCTACAAGTTCAGTGTCTATTAATTTGCTTGGCAAAATTAAGTAGTTTTCACTAGGACATTTTTCTTACTACATTAGCCTTCCCTCTACTGTGCAATTCTCCAAATGTATTCAGTTGTTTGTTTTTTTTTTTTTTCTGCTGACTTTTGAGGATGGGAAGCAGGGGGATCTGGAGAGAGAAATCCGCTCAGGTGACTCATAGCTGGACATGGGATACCAGAGCAATGGACTGAGCCTCTGAGCTGGGAAGGAGAATTTGCTTTCCAGGATCCCTGTTTGGCCCTTCAAACCCTCAAAGGGACAGCTCAGGAATGAGGTAGGAATTTTTGTCCCAGGGGAGGCCATTTGGTTCAGCAGGCTTTTGGTTCTTGCCTCTTCATGGTGCAGAAAGGCTGATGTCACCAGAGAGTAGTTCTTGTCTAACAGTTGCGGGAGACCTGTGCACCCCATTGTTCAGACTTTGCCCTTGGGAATTACCATGCTTTGTCTGACGAAGTCCGGGAGTGCCTATCAAGTAACAGAGGAGTACCCAGGTGAACTGGCTTGGGATGTACGAGGAGGTCAGCCTGGGAGAGCTGTGGCCCCTAAACTCTGTGAAACTGTGCATTGTAAAACCATCTGTTGAACCTCTCAGTTTCCCTTCTCTGCCTTACTGGAGGCTGTCCTTCCTTACTTGGGAGGGCCAAATCTTACTCCCCTTGAATTCAGTGGACTACCTGGATGAGCAAAGTAAATCAATACGCAATGCACAATGAATTTAATATATGTAAGCTGCACTGCATTTTTAATCAGGTATATATTTATTGTAGTGAAGAGTAACAAATTACAGTACCACTAGCACACAAAAGCTTATGGCATTCCATTATTCTTAATTAATAGGTAAGTGCAAGCCTTTTTTATTTATACTAGAGAAAATCCTGTTACTAATTTGGTTGCAAATGTATCTGTAAAAATGAAAAAAAATGTATATCTATTTATTTTGCTAGTTTAATAATAGAGCACTCATTCTTTCCTTTTAGTTTTTTGATCATTACTTGGTTTGCAATCAAATATTAGCATGCTGTTTTTGCATATATTTCAAAGACATCTATTCTTTAATAAGGAAAACAAATATGCTTGTTACAAGCAAACAACAACAACAACAAATTAAAAAAACATCTGAAATCTAAGATGAACACTGGAAGCAACTGGGTGAGCACAAGTTCCCTGCATTCCTTTACCTGGAATCTGGTTCACAAATTTATCAAAGGAATGACTAATAGTATGTCATTATGAGGAAAACATAAATATAAGTAATACACATTGTTTACTATTCAGTGGCCTTCCTTTCCTTCCATGATTGTACGTAAATAGCCATAGGTCTCAACAAAACCTACAAGTCTTCGGTTGGAGCTTCCTTGATAATTCTGGAGGGGTGAAACCAAGTGTGCCAAGTAATTTTTATTCTTTAACACAATGTAACTCTTCTGTAACTAGCAATTATGTTCTTCACATACTTTTGATATCAAGATCTCAAAGCTCTTCAGAAAATGTAAACTGAGCCCTAAAACAAATAATTTATATTTAATATCTGGAATTTTTGTTTAGCTTCCTAAGCAGCCATTCCTGTGTGATATCGTTTTGAACTGGGGAAGCTGACTTCTGAATATTAACCTGCTTCACTGTACATTATATGATTTGGAAGACATCTTCACTATATTACTGGGAAGGACGGGGGGAGTAGAACATGATAGTAATTTCCAAATGCTTCCTTTCTCTCTTTTTCTTAAGTATACTAAAATGTAAGGAACATGATCTTTTCAAACAGAATGATGTCCTTCTTGCCTTCATAGGATAGCACTGAAGAAATGAAATAGAAATCTTCCTTGATGGAATGGACAGATGGTATAAACTGATCAAAAGTTAGTCCTGAAGCATCTTAGTTTAATGAAGAAGTTAGTGCTGGATACTGATGAGAATTAAGTGACTATTTTGGCTTCCTGAATATGAATATTGATTTCTGCTTTCTCCGTATGTCTTAGTGCTGTTGGTAGTACATAGGTATGCACGTTCTTCAGTGTGTGTTTCTGATAAAACAGAACTGGTTATGAAATCTAATTTAGATTCCTGAAGGTTTTCCATCATTTTAGACTCCCCCCTGTGATGTCCCAGATGTTCTGATGCTTTTCACTGCTATGCTATGCTATTGCTTTTTCCAGTCCTGTTGTGTCTCTGCAGAGCAAGGTGGAAATGAGCACAGTGTTCTCCGTATCTTTTTCTCTTGATAATTATCTATAGCTTGATTTGTTACACATAGTCTAACTGGCTTTGATGAATGGGAATGTGCTCCTAACATAGCCATCGTGGAGACCTGATGTTCTAATGGAGAATGGTAGGGGACGCAGGATATTCTAATACATGTTTCTGAAGGTAAGCAATGGAATCATTTTAATTCTTAAAGCAACCAAATAAGAAGTTTTCTTCAGAGGAAGCTGTGAGTACTGAGTTGTTTCTGAATCTCTTTAAATGGGTACACAAGTATGGAGGTGGGTGACTAAATTAAGTTATTAATATATGAAAATCTGGGCTGGAATTTGTGCTTCTTACATGCCTTTGAAAATAGTATGTTAATACCAATTACCATTGCTTGGATCTAGTTATTAAAATTCTGATGGTCTCCATCTCTGAAGTATTTGCATATTTACACAGTGAACTATAATAATTGTCTGTAAGATACTATCGCTGGGGGCCCATGTTGTGGTAGCCACTTGAAATTGCTCATTTCTTTCTAAATTGTTGTGAAAACCTGATGTGGGCTTTTGGGGCTGAAAAATATTTGGTTTAATTTAAGGTTTTCCTCCTTAAATTAAGGAGGAAAATGTTCCTGCTACCTCCTTCCAAATGTATGCCCATGGGGTGGAGATGCTATGGAAGGTACTCTTTGCAATTACCCAATTTTACTATCAGTGGCCCAAAATTTTTGCTTTACTTTGGTTAAGATTTCCTACTAGTTTGAAGAATGGGTACTGAAGTTTGTTGTACAGGAGAGCAAGATGCTGATAGTGTAGCTGTAAGCCAGGGCTTGGTTTTGCCTGTGGGGCAGAGAGGAGAAGTTCCATCTTCATGGCAGATAGAAAAAGGCAGGCAGTGGTGTGGTTCCCTCTTTGACCAGAGCTGCTGGGCCTGGGGTCTGCTGCTGCAGGGACAGTCACGCTTGTTATGGGTCTCTTATTAACAGACCATAACCACTCACATATTTTGAAGATGTAGATCCAGGATTGGCAGCAAGGCTTAGATGTACCATTGCAAAGAGGGGTGCTGTGAATAGATACAGCGCAGTGATGGAGGCAGGAGGGCTAGAGGGAAGATAATCTCATATGAAGAAGTAGAGTTAAATCTGCTTCAGCACATCCCAGGCCGTGGACTCCATGAAAGTGCTGATAATGATCTGTGAGTGCAACATACAGAAGGGTGATGAGAAAAACCCATATTTAAGGCTGTCTTACGGTGTCACTTTATTCTGTACAGAAGTTTATTGCTTGAGGGAAGGGAGGTACTGCCAGAGATGCTCAAAGAAAGTAATTTGTTTATTTATGGATAAGAAAGACTGGGGGTATTTATTAATTTCACAAGGAACCCTTAGATATTGCAGTCTGGCCATCCTCCTCTGCTAGGAATTGATCGCTGAAGGATTGTACTTCCAACAGGGTAGATAACCATTTTTTAGGTAGAAAAGACCTGTTAAGCCATGTTTGTCTACATGGCAATGGCTGAACTTTGCTTACTGTAACATCACATACAGCAAATGAAATATGTAGCACTCTCACATGGAGCTTATGTGACTTACTGTTTGGAATAAACGTTATAAAAAAAATAAATAAATTTGATCAAGAACTGATAATTGAAAAGATGACATGACCTAATTTGATAAGGATTGTATCTTCACATGCCCCACACTTGTGTAGTTCAAAATAGTACACATCTTGTCCCTTTAACTTCAGGTGTATGTGTCTTGTCTGGTTCTTGGAAGTGACTGTGTACAGGCAGAGCATAATTGGCAGCCTGTGACAACCCTGTCTGCAAGCGTCTCTCTAAATGGAGCATATTTCAGCCTTTATCTAGTGATGGCTGTTACCTGAGAGAAGCCCAGGGCCATCTCAAAGGGCTTGTAGCGGCTAATTGTGCCTGTTAGGACTAGCAATTAGCTGGGGATCTCTCTACCAGGCAGCTCCGACACCCACTAGCTTTTAGCTCTTTTCACTTCCTTTCAGTTAACTAGCTGTGCCAAGCAGAAGAGACAAGGGACAGGTAGGCAAGTGTGCCGTCACATTCAGGAAGGAAGAGAAGGGATGCATGCAAGACTGCTGGGGGAAAAAATAGACACTGGGTTATAATAATATACAAAAATATGACCTGATTATTACAGAAACAAAGCAGCAAGTGACCTATCCCTCATTTGTAGGTATTGGAAGCTACAGCTGGACTGCTTGCACAGGCTACACTTCAGCTTTAAGAAAACAATAACATCTAATTACGTATAGGTCATAAAAAAGATCACATACATATGGTGGTTGCTGGTTACCATGGTGCAAACAATGGTTTCAATGGAAACATGAAGCAGAACATCGGAGAATTGAGATAATAAATCCGTTTCATTGAATAATAAAGCTTTGTACTTACCCATTAATTAAGGATAATCGTATGCCATAAGCTTTTGTGTGCTATAAGTAATGTGTTACTCTTTACCATAAATATATAGATTATTAAAAATTCAATACACCTTACAGGTAGCAAATTCATGCTATCCTCTGTATATATTACTAAAGAAAGATGTAAATGTTCTTTTTACACTTACTATTTTGTTGGATTGGGATAGAGTGTTTCAATTATCCAACAGAATTTAAGTTTCTGATATTATTAGAAGACTTGATAAAATCTAGTTCTTGAAACCTTTGTGAAAATCTTTAAACATTGATGACATAATTCAAAGCTATCTAAAAATGTTCAGAAAAAAAAGGCTTGGCTGGTCTGCCACATCTGGTTTCCAAGAGTAAATTGAGACATACCAGATAATGCAACCCACCGTAACACAATACACACTAATCTTGTATTGACCCTTCCACCTGATACATCTTTAGGTGCTTTATAATCCCCAACAAATGTACCTTAAAACCCTATTGAACTGTGTAGGCAATTGAGAACAAATGTCTTCAGACCAGAAATAGCATCTGATTCTCAGACCAAACCGAGAGACCGCACCAGAACCACGGAGTGTGCAGAGTGGTCAGGACATGAAGGCTTCTGCCTACTGCTGTGAACAAGGGCAGAGGAAGCCTTGGGAGCAGAGCAGGCACCAGGTCAGTAGGGTTTGTTCCCTTTCTGAAGTTAGCAGAAATGAAATATACGAAATGTTTTGAAAATTCTGTCATTAAAGCCCTGCCCCTCTCAGGATGTTTTCCCCTTTAGAGATAAACTAGTTTTTGCAGGATGTTTTTTCAGATAGCGAAAATGGAGTTTCAGGAGGCAGAGGCTTCAGGGACTCTGAGAGGCTTCAAATCCTGTTCTCTGGACCTATGCGCTGGGGAGCAGCCCAGTTCCATTGAACAAAAAAAAAAAAAAAAAAAAAAAAAGAGAGAGAGAGAGGAGAAATGTTCGGCAACATGCCTTTGCCTTTATTTTTTAATTCTTGTAAAAAGTTATGTACTTGCCTTTAGTTCCTGTCTGTCTCTCTCAAATTACTCCTTGCATTCTCTTAGTGCACCCTTTCAGCTGACAAACATTCATTTTCAAATTGTATTTTGGGAGAAATACTGAGTGAAGGCCCACCATACATCAATGGCCAGATCATCTCAGGCTGCCTACTAGAAAATGCACAAAGCCAGCAAACAGATGGGCTGACCAGTTCGCTGGATGGAGCACTGGCATTTCGGCTCTGGGTTCACAGTTTGAGTCCAACCTGAAGCAGTAAGCAAAATGAATTTGGTGGTCTGATTTCAGCTGCTCTTGTACAAAGCCATTATGCATATTTCAGTAGAGGTTTGACTATTTACTCTATTAGTCTCTGCTTTGAAGGGGGGGCACTTTAGTTCACATGCAGCTTGGATATTCCTAGGGACCTGATGAAGGAGATTCCTATATGCTGCAGGCTGATCATAGCAGTGCAGCAGTGCGAGAGGAGCTTGTGCTACTAACGGCGTGCTGAACCTTGCCAGAAGGCATGGAAACAGCAATGCTTTAATGCTTATCAATACATGAATGGATATTTCCCAGAGTATTAACCAGCACTGCAGAGATGTATGCTGAAGTGTGTAATGTGCGCACAATGCGAAGAGTGAGTGAAAGCCCTTTGTAACTTTTCAAAGGAGAGCAAGAGAGAAAAAAAATGACGAGAAACAAATCCAAATCCTGCCAAACTGAACTTGTGTTAAACATGACCTTTGGATTTAAGAACCACAAATTTTCACAGGAAGTTGAAAATACACTGGATGGGGGAACTAAAGAACAGCAGGAACAGATGCCATTATTTGGCACACAGTAGGGAGAGAAGCACAGAAAAGGCTGTCTCTGCAGAACACGTTTTCCTTTACCTCTCTTTGTTTTCTCTTGGGGAGATAAGGGTAGGCACTGCATGAGATTTTCTCCTTACATCAAAAGGCTTGGGAGGGGGATGGAGGGGAAGTTTAAAAATGTTTTAAAAATCTGATCATAAAAATGTTCAGTTATCTGTTTTACAGCACAGTGTGGCTTGGTTTGTGACAAGGGGGAAACACTGAACAGAGAGTCCAAGAGGAATTTCTTTAGATTAATTGTAACAGCCACTTGTTACCAGAGAAGGAAGAACCTGGGAAAGGGCCCTAGTTTGTGGTCTTTATTCATTAGAGGTGTATAATCAGGGAGAAAGTGCAGCTTTTGAGGGGCAGGGAGGATGAATGCAATGCCTGGTGGCTGAGCTCATTCCAGCTGCTGTGGCAAAGCACTGGGCTGCAAAAACCTCTGTGGAATGGGGACAGAGGAAAATGTCATTTTCTTCCCCACAAGGGACTCAATCTTGAACACAAATAGATGAATCATCCATTGTAGGTTCATTCAGCAATTAAGGCAAAAATGAAAATCTCACCTTGAGCTTCCTTGGGACTGTTCCATCCTTTGAATGGTGCAAGTGTGTCCTGAAGTGCTGCTTTGGATGCTGTGAGCTGAGCAAGCACATTGCACCACTACCACATGTCCACTGCATCAAAAGAGGTTTATTAATTGATTTTCATTTCTGTTTCTGAGCTAGCAGAAATTTGCAGACTTGACACGAATGTAATAAGTAGTATCACCAAGATGGGTAGAGGAATCGTTCAAAGAAATCACTGTTCACAAACTTTTGTAAAACCTAGTCCACTTTGTGATCCTTGGTTTACATGTAAGAGGTTGAATACTTATGCTAGGGGGCTGATGACCTTCCTTGTAGTGTTCTCTGCTCAGGGATGGTGGGATCAAAGAATCACTAATTAATGGTATCTCTTCGGGGAGAAAGAGGGAGAGATTATTACTATGCTTTCACTTCTGAAGATAACATCTATGTGTAGTGGTAGCCTATCTTTGCCAACACTTATTTTCAGTATACAAATTAAAGTTTAATGACCTTATAAGCATTCCTAGTTCAAAACAAAGCACTAAGTGAAGATAAATCGCAAGGAATAGGAGAAAAAAAAAAAAAAAAAAAAAAAAAAAAGATTACTGTGAAAGTTAACAAAGCATCAATCAAATTGTGTATCAGTTCATTGACAAGACTCCTCATTTTGTCAGTTCCTAAAGGCTCATATGTGATTCCAATGGCCTTACCAGCAAGGATGCAGATGTTTAATACTGAACTCCCTTTTTTTGTTGGGGTTACAATTTACAAATTGACATGGAATGTCACAGCAAGATCAAGCAATGGGACAAATTTATAAAATAGCAAAGGATCAGGCAAACCCTACATCAGAAAAGAACAAACTAAGAGTCACAACATTTTTGAGTGCATTTCCTCTGGCCTTATCATATTTATTTGAGAAAACACTCTTTACTAATATTATACTTTGTATTTTACTAAATTTTATTCTGAACAAAACTGTCTTCCATGGATGCAGGTGCAATGATGCAAGTCTCAAATGAGCCTGCCAAAGGTACATAAGCAAAACAGCTTTGAGTATGCAGATTGGGTAAATACAGGTTTCCCTATCCCTTTATGGAGATAATTGGCAAATGCAAATATATGATTTGTACTTTGAAGCTGTACAGAATGTAAGTGCTTATATTTAGGCATGCACAACCCTATTCAAATTAATTATGTTACTTGCTTAAATTTTTAGACCATCACTAAAATGATCTGCAGAACATATGATGCAAAGCGAGTCAAAAACTGTATGGAGTTCTTGCACAGTCTGCCCTACAGCATTTATTTACTTCCTCTAAAGGTGTTAAATCCTGTAAGTATTTCTATACATATAGATAACTTTTACGTGGCCTTTCAAATGCATCTCAGTTTTTTACCACCTTTTTGTGAGCTTATGGCTTCTAACTTAGGAGTGGTTCAGGTGTGGTAAAAGCCCAAGTGGCACACATATATGGAGAGCAATACCCATATGAGATGCTTAATGCTAGGTAATACAGGCATAACCTGAATTGAAAGCTTTTAAGGTAATTTGAACATGTCTCCTTCTTTATGTATATACATAGTCCATTGGGTGTGATTTGCATGACGGTCTTTTTACACCTTAGGCAATGTGAAGAAGTGCTAATATAGGCTTTAATGTCATACGCACGGTATTATAAAGTTGCTATAAATGTAAATAAAATTTTATATTTCCAAACTCACTGGTATATAACAGAGAAAGAAGCAAAAATGTATAGTCAGTAAAAGTATTTGTATACCTAACAATTTGCAGAAGAGGACCTTGAACAAGCATGTTTCCCTTTTGTAGGCAAAACACATTCCACAACTAAAAATGCAAGTGAAACAACTTAAGCCCTTTTATTCTTTGTAAAAATATTTTGGCAGCAGTTTGTCATTTCATAGATTTGCTCCAAGTCAAAACTGTTTGAGAATAAGAAATATTGGAGGCTTCTTGTGTTTAATATGGACTGTTGCCTTTTATCATTTAAGGAAAAAAAAATGAAATGGCAATGGAAGCTATTTTGCTAATGTTTTTATCTATTCTGTGACTGACATCAATAATACATAACAGTTCCATTGACATTGCATCCTGTCCAATGGACCCACTGACCTGATTCAATGTCAGCTGAAATGCCTCGTACATCATAAACATACATGAATTCTCACAGATCCATTATCCTCCCGCCTGGTCCAGGAGTGCCAGGGATCCAATGCTAAGCCAACAGGAGTTTGAATTCCTTTTCTTCAGTTTGTGTTTCCTTTCACACTGTGAAGGAGCAACTTCATAGTCTGTAGAATATAGCTATGTAACTGGAAGACCCCTACATGTTTTATAAATACATGAATGATAATGATGTCAATAGTCATTCAGATACTACGCT
The DNA here is from genome assembly GCF_009819795.1 of Aythya fuligula. Classification (NCBI taxonomy): domain Eukaryota; kingdom Metazoa; phylum Chordata; class Aves; order Anseriformes; family Anatidae; genus Aythya; species Aythya fuligula. The sequence continues at coordinate 1,015,561 of NC_045570.1, read as the reverse complement.
GATAAGAGTGTGGTATAAAACCACAGATAAATACCTCATACCTTGTCAGGAGAGCCTGCAAACCTGATATGTCATTCTGTCTTATTGTGCAAGAATATATGAATCGTAATATTCTATTAACATTGCATAAAGTCTGCAGTAGTTGCAGGCTGAACCCAATGCCAATACAACTTTTATAAAAATATAGATATTTAGCATTTGCCCCTCCTGTGATTTCATTGCCACTAAAAGCAAAGAAAACACAAATAAAAAGTATTCCAAGATTTTCAGTTGGTCCCTCTTAACACTACACTGTGACAGTGTATATTTGTTTTACTACTGAGCCTGTTTAGCAGTCAAACTGTAGGAAATTGAATATACACTTACTGTATAAAAATGATATGCTTGGTTAGTGATACTTTAGAAGAAATAAGTGCATCAATCATAGAATAGCAGGTTGTCAAGGTTTTATATGTAGGAAAAACACGGAACAAAGAATGTAATGCATGTTGGGCACATTTTTACAAAAGTTTCGTTCCAAAGTTGATTTACAATAAACTTTTCCCTCCCTTTCTTCTTCCAAATTCTTCTAAAAGAGCATTCAAGGAAAACTGAGCAAACTATTACGCTTTCTGTTCTGACGTGTGTAATTACAAGATCATCCTTATTGTGGATTTTCTGTTTGGTTGATTTAAGAAAAACATTAGGTGCATACTCTTAATGCTGTTCTGCCATTCAAACTCAGCAGGGTAATCTTCCTCACAAGTTAATGGGAAGAAGATGACTTAATAATTAGCCTGGTTTAGACAGGGCCAGATCCTCAGCAAGGAGTAGTGCCTGCCCTCCAAGCTTACTTTGGAGGCTGAGCGGTTCTCTGCCTTGAATGGATGGCTTGGAGGGATGTGCTGCATCACTCCCAGGCACCATTTTTGTTCAGGGGTTCTCCTGGGCATGCTGGTCATGCTCAATTTCCCATCAGAGCCCTCTGAGATGTGCAGACCTGACACACAATCTGCACAATGCACCAGCTCTCCTGACAGCATGTGAAAACCTACAGATTAAAATTGCCATGACATAGGCTGTTGCTCTGGACTGTGGCATCACTCTGCCTGATCCAGACCCAAAAGCAGGAAACCAAGCCTGCCTCTGCCCAAACGTAAAGTCAAGTTCTCCATTAGGACATGGTGCAATACTTCAGCTGGTAAAGAAATTCCTGAATTTCCAGCTCAGCAGCTGTTCTGTCACTGTTTCTTCTTCAAGACATCCGTTCACCCTCCCATGTGTGTGACTCCCTTCATTACATGGATTTATGCTACAGACATATGGCCCAAGTTAATCTGGCAATAGCTCTCACTCCCTTCTAAGAGATCTGTTACAGAGAGGTAACCATACATTGTAATAAAATATAACACCAATACCCTTTTATTTCAGCAAAGAAGACATCTTTTGAAGTTTACTTTAAATGTCCATGGTACTAATACAACCATCCTAAATATCAAAACAATTGCAGATCATTCTTGTTACTGGACAACATAAATTCACAATTCTTTGAACTTCTATCCCTAAATCCTTATTGAAATGTTACGTTGGCCTGCCTGTACAACCTGTGCTCTCTGCTGGGGAGGACCAAGGCAAATAAACATTGTTTAGTCTAGCTCAAAACTATTGATACGTATAAGTACTTGTAAAGGACTCATCATCCCTGTATTTACCATGCATTAAGGTGCCCGTTTGTGTCACCACTTGTCAGTAGTGGCATAATAGCTAGAAAATTTACATGTTTACTTTCCTCTCAGAGAATGAGGAGTAGATAGACTCAACCAATTTCTTCTATAAGAAAAAATAAATAAATAAATAAATAAAACATAAGTAAAACCCTGTGAATTTTATCCAGATTTCTGTTTGAACAGAGATGGAAATCTGGATGTGATTGCAAACACCTCTGTGATCCCTGGGATCAACGAGCAAGGGCATGGTGAAGTAAGAGTCCACTTGTCATCCCAGCATCACTTGAACTTTTGGTACATCTCACTTATGGCTTCCTGTCGTGGTTTAACCCGGCTGGCAGCTAAATACCACGCAGCCATTCGCTCACCCTCCCCCCTCCCTCTCTGGGACGGGGGAGAGAAATGGAAAGTGAAGCCCGTGAGTTGAGATAAAGACAGTTTAATAAGACAGGAAAATAATAATAACAAAATAATAATAACAATAATAATAATAATAATACAATGGTGATAATAGGAAAATAATAATAATATGTACAAACAAGTGATGCACAATGCAATTGCTCACCACCCGCTGACCGATGCCCAGCCTAACCCCGAGCAGTCCGGCCCCCTTCCCCCGGCTAGCCACCCCTATATATTGTTTAGCATGACGTCAGATGGTATGGAATACCCCTTTGGCTAGTTTGGGTCACCTGTCCTGGGTCTGTCCCCTCCCAGCTCTTACTGCACCCCCAGCCTGCCTGTTGGCAGGACAGAGCAAAAGGCTGAGATGTCCTTGGCTTGGTATAAGCACTGCTCTGCAACAATTAAAACATCGGGGTGTTATCAGCACTCTTCTCATCCTAAGCCAAAACACAGCATTCCACCAGCTACTAGGAAGAAAATTAATTCTGTTCTAACTGAAACCAGGACACTTCCTTTAACCTGAGCCATTCCTGGGGAAATGTCAAGACTCTTTCAAGGACAACTGTCCCCTCCAAACCCCTAATTTCTGGGGAGTCCCATGCATGATTCACAGTGATGACATCCTCCCAACATGTTTTTATTCCATCAGCTTTACCCATCTCGCTACATTTGTAGAATGGAGTGAAAGCACTGTAAAATTGCTTTATCTGTTCGGCTTTCAAGCATTAAGCAGTTTAGTAACATGAAGGTTTACAAAATCTATTTTATTTAATATATTGTTGCCTAGAGAAAATAATATTCTTAACTGAAACATATGGACATCTTTGTGTGTGTTTTGGCATAGTAATTTCTGGCTAGTCTCCACATTAATCTCATTTTTGTCACTTTTGCTACTTTTAGAACCCTTTAATTTTCCTTTAAATTAAACAACCAACCACCACCCCTCCCACCCCCCCATCCACCCCCAATTGTTTGGGGGGTATCTGTATCTGTACAGGTATAGACAAGCTTGTGCTGCACAAGGATGTAAGGAAGATATTAGTAAAAGACAAAATTCTGGATGTAGTCCCTTAACTCAAAGTGCAAGGTGTAAATGATTGAAATTGAGATGTCTTCTTCAGCATAATTTTTAAGTGTTTTCATGTATTTCCACAATATGTGCATCCAGTGATATACCTATTGGCTATTCCCCCACCTATTGCCTCTTAGAAGGTATGTACTCTTGAGGGTTTTAGTATTCTATCATCATCTGTTCTTTGGCCTTTATGGATTTCCTTCTGGATCATTACATAACAAATGACCCTGAACACCTATGCAAAGTGATGCAGAAATGTGTGTGTATATGTATATATTAGTCCTTTAACACCACCGTGGACTCTACCTGAGGACTTCTGTGACCCAAACCCAACATTCCTATCTACTGTGAAAGGGACTCATGACTTTATAATTCTGTTGAAGACTTTATCTAGATAAAAATCTTCACATTTTTACAGTGAAGTTAATATTGCCAGTATATTTTCTAATACTGTGCAGCCTACTTCCAGCCTCTTGTGATCTCCCAGAGAGTGCTTTGTTGTGTTGTAAACTCATTTTGCAAAGATGTAAAACCTTGTGCACTCAAAAATTGCTGGACACTAGACAGATTCCTTTCAATAATCCCGGCTGAGGCACCACCAGCTGAAGACCCTGGAGCTTGTTAGCCTTTTCTGAAAAAATCTTCATAGCTTGGGAAATAAGTCTATGTAAAGCTGACGAGTTCTTTCTGGCATTATGAATGTTATGAATATACATCATGGATGTATCTCCCATCAAACCTCATTGATAACCTACTCAACTGATGACTGCACTGGAGACAGACCAGGAAAAGGGAAAAAAGACCCTTAGTGCCAAGCTGCTATCCAGGCAATGCAGTGATCACTTGTTGACACTCACCAGGCAAGTCAAACTAGAAGATAAGAGCTCTCTGCATTTCCACTTTAGAGGACCCTCTCCTATGTAGACACAGGAAGACCATATGATGAATATCCTAAGGAAGGTGAGTTTGCATAGCTGCATGGAAATCAGTCTTTTCAAGTGTCCTACAAAGCATGTGTTGGATTTAAATGACTGCCTGGAAGATTTGGTTCTATATTTTAACTGTCTCTTTTCAACCATGAGATAGTATGCCAAGTGCAACTTCTGGGAGAAGAGGTTCTGCAATCCCTTAGAGCCTCAAAAGCCAGTTTGGGGATTGCAGGAAATGTCACTGGGAAGTACCAGCTGCAGGAAGGGGCTCAGAGGAGGAGTCTATATCAAGGAAGTGCTCCAATGGGACTGTACTGCAACCTAATTATACCAGAGGAATCTTAGAGGTGTATACATCTGGGGCTGGGATCCCGACACTGCATCCTGATGGATTTTGAGCAGAGGGACAAAGATCAAGCTATGAGACCTGCTCTCAGCTCTCTCCCCTGCTCCTCAGTGACCAGTCCCCTAGATGAACAGTGCTGGCATCAACAAGTATGAGACCAGAGGAAAGCAGAAGTGCTGGAAGGGAAGTTAAACCAATGAATGCTGAAAAAGTTGCTTAAAATACAGAGTATTAAGAGCGAGTCATATAATATATGGCACTTCTCATCCTGGGACAAGAGGGGATGATTCACAAATGATATTGAAATCAGTCTGCAGTACAGGTGCTTGTCAGGTGGCAAACAGCATTTTTCATGTTAATGGAAGAAACGTATTGTGTTCAAACACTTCACATTCAACCCCTGTTCTTACAAAAAGTGCCCTGGGATTTCTAGTGAGCATGAGAAGAAAATAAGGCTCCAGTCACTGGGAACTTGAACAAAGATATCCAAATAAGAGAGCTCATTTTATCAGTCTAAAAAGCTGGAAAGGTTCAGGTAACTTTGTCTAGATTTAGACATCCTTTTTTGAGGTCTTTTAGCTATTTCTGATGTGATCTATTTCAATTTTCTTGTTGTGTGTCTTTCTATAGAGATAGGTCACTATTCCAACACTTTTTTTTTTTTTTTTTTTTAATCATAGCAGATGTAATAAAAACAGGAGAGGAGCAAGGAAACACCTACACAAAAAATGTTTTGACACTGCAAAAGGTTGGTATAGAATAAAAGACAGGGCAAGCACTGGGTCTCTGCTAAGAACTGGTATAAGGTATTGGCCATCAAGTACTTCACACCATCTGAGCCAATCTCCCATCATCAGTTCACTGGCTACTGTACAACTTCTGAGTCAGCCCTGGTACTGAACAGTGCCATAGAGGTAGTCAAAGGCAATACAATAATGGTGTAAAAGTTGCAGGAGGTGAATGAAATGTTGGAAATGCTATTGATGGCATTGTTTATTTATTTAGTAGACAGAATTTAGAATGAGAATAAGGATTTGTCTGTCACCATCATGTCAGCCATCAGTTCAGCGTTGCCCTAGGCAATGAGTTTGCTGTTACTAATTTTAGTTTGTTTTGTTATCGTTCAGTTCAGATAATTTTTGAGGTTCATTTAGTTGCTGTTAATAAAAAAGAAAGACAGAAATACTGAATTCTGGTGAGGGAAAGTGCTCAGAAATTCACCCCTCAAATCAGAGTCCCTGCAGTTCTAGCTAGTGACATGAGAGCGAGTTAGCTATTCCTGTCAGAGGCAGGAGAAGCAATGTGGCTTCGCTTCTCCTAGGGGACCAATGTCACAGCCACGTTCTGCATTGTGGATAGCCTTCACGGTGCCTTCAGACTGAGCACTTCCAATGCAGACCATTGAAGGGTTCGTACTTCAGAGGAAGAGAATGAGAAAATGCACTGGACGTACTTAAAATATGATTTAAGTGGTTGCTGGTTCTGCGTGTGGTCTCTAAATGTCATTAGTCATTAGTCATGCTAATCAGGTATCAAACTGGTAAAAAAGGTGTTCCTTTCCCTCATGTTGTGATTGAACTGTGGAACTCACTTCCACAGGAAAGAGAATTTTCTGAAATTCAAAAGGACTCTAGCTGTCACATCTTTATATATTCACACGTTAGTTAGAGCCAAATGGACACAGATAGCTAAGCTGACACAAGAGGTCAGTTCCAGCTTTCAGTGGCTTCAGGTAACAAATTATTCACCTGCCAAAGAGATATTTTTCTCTTTCCAAGCACCTTGCCTCTATATTCACCATTTTGCAGTTATTAAGTGACTCTAAATCCCTGTGCTGCCCCTCATGTTGCCTCCAATGGAGTTGAAACAAATATATCCATTTTACAAATGATAAATGAGTGAGGCACTGAAGTTAAGCCACTGACCAAAGGATACACGTTAAGTCAAAAAAGGTTGAAAAAGGACTGCAGGAATTTGAATGGTGGTCTCTCTCTCTCTTTTTTTTTTTTTTTTTTTTTTTTTTTTTTTTTTTTTTCCCCACTCACTGCCATTATCAAATAATTGAGTTTTCTCTCTACAAAATGTCCACAGATGAGAGTTTGCAAAATACGGCGATTTTGTTTTTGCAAAATACACCCAGTAGAAGTCCCTGACAACATTGTGCAAGGATCACAGGATAGCTCTGAACAAGCAGGTTCTTCTAGTAAGTTAGAGCAGCATCTGCAGCATCAGTGCAGCATCCAGGAAGCTAGCCAAAGTGGATTGCCATGCTGAGATGGCTGTGCTGCTTCCAGGGCTTCAGGGACATCAGTGCCAGGACTTTGCAGCAGTGTATTGTGCTCTGCGGATGCACCCAAATCTCCGCTGATCTGCAGCCAGGAGCTACCAACAGCACCAGCACAATGTGTGCACGGGAAGGGTGCACACTCTGAATGATCCGGTCCTACATTTCTGCAGCTCTCCTCACGAGCTCCCCATTCAGCACAATCAGAAAAAAATCATTGGGACAGCAGGAAAATCAAACGCAAACCAGGCTGGAACTGTTGAGAGTTGGCAATGCTTTACAGTCAAGCTGGAAGCCTCTCCTGTGCAGCAATTTTACACTTCTGAGTTGCCTTACAATCATTTAAAAGCCACAGAGAGATGACCTTTGAACCGCCAGGTCCCACAAGCCAGAAAGGTTCATTTCCTCCTCCTTGCTGAGCAGCAATGGGGACCAAGGAGGTGCCGTATTGTACAGTAATCAGACATTTGTCACAGTCTGAGATGGAAATCCTATCTGGTATAATTATTGTATATTAAAATACATGAAATTTTGATATGGAAGTAAGAAAGTTGTACATTACATTAGCCAGAGAACAGGATATTCATCTTTACTTTAATTTGTAGACTTCATAACTCTGTTTGCATTCACTACAAGATAAGTACTGTTACATTCCTGAAACATGACATCTTGCTTGAAAAGACTTAACAAAAGCCACAGTGCTGATAAATTTCCCGTGGATCAGGGAGGACAGATCTCTCTGGTTTCACTGACATGGACCAAGGCTTGCCTTTATCATTTTCAACTAAATTGTAATGCTGTCATAGCTGCACATTAAAGAAAGTTTCTCTTGATAAACTATTTTACTCAGTCATATGAATCTCAATTTATTCTCCTGGACCAAACATAAAAAGTGCAAAAACTTCATTTGGGAAGCTTCTTTGGTAGGCAAAATGCAGACATAGCAAATGTTTTAGAAATATGTATATAAGTTTATTAAGTTGTTATCTGTTATTCATCTCAAAGTCTTTGGAAGCTGCTTGTGCTATTATACTTTCAGAGCTGAGAAACTGAACACAGGGCTCTGTGTAATATGTGCCAAGGAAGGCAATGATGTACAGTCATTGATTACTGTGAACAGTGAGGGGCAGAGAACTTCTCCAAGGGCTTTGGCAGTAAAGTGAATGATGTGTGTGCAGCTGACTGCCTTCTGGATGGTGCTACAGCGTTCATTTTAAATAATAAAATCTTAATGAAATTACGTATGCATGTTGGAAAGTCTCTCCGATAAAGCGCTAGCTGAAGTTACCTGAGATGACCACCTTTGTAAGTGCCAATGCAGGGAATATAAACTTGTGTTAAAGGTCCCTGTAGGTCCAGCTGACAAAAGTGTTATAAATCCCTGTGGCTAAAAGCTGAAACTTCACAAATTCAGAGAAGTAATAAAACTTTTAAGATCAAGACTCTTTCCAAACTTTGTAGTTGTTCCCAGTCTGCTCTGTGGTTAAGGCAGATTTTCAGATCTGCTACACCCAAAAATAAATGTAATTTCCTGTTTGGTTTACGTTTGCACTTATAAACTTTTGCAGTTAAATATATTATTATTTGTAACCAATGAAATTCCTTAATGTGCAAGTTGCACCTTCGCTGTGCCATCAGCATTGCTTTAGGAGTCTGCACTGCACAAACTTTAAACATTTTAACAGATTTAAAAAAAAATAAAAAATAAAAAATAAAAAATGAAAACCAATAACCAGATAGAATTACAGATAGAATTACATTATTCTACATTTATTCTACAAGATTTAAATTTCAGTATTTAAAAAAAAAAAAAAAAAAAAAAAAAGCAGATATTTTTGTTGTTGTTTTTCTTTCTTACCCTGGACATATGGCACTTAAAACTGTGCACAGACCTCTTAAAAACAGTGTGAGTTAAGCACAGAGCATTGCAAAGACATGTTATTTTTTTTAACTGTGAATTTCTTTGCCTCAGTACCAGAGGGTCAAAGTCAAGTTTTAGGTGTTAACCAAACATAGGATACATTTGGTTGTTTTGCCATCAATTTTTAACACATAAAAAAACACTTGATGACTCTTAAATAATTAACTACTTTTAAGCAATGTCAAAACTGTCTTCAGATTTCTACTGGTCCTTGTGCCCTGCTCCAGGCTCTCACGGCTGCTGGCTGATTTGTGCAGGGTGCCCGGATGGGCGCTCCCCCCGCCAAAAGTTTTCAATGACAACAAATCATAACGGGTTTTGAAATGAATCGATTTGCAAGGCCCGTTGCCAGAGGTCAAATTTGCAATTGCATGGAAATGTTAAGGTGCAATTGCTTCAGGCTTTAATGAACTCCAAAAAGAAATATGCAGGCCTGTAAAGCTCATCCATTAGATCCTGACCTACAAATGGCAAGGAGTAACAGCAATGCAACCAAGAGGTGTGCTGACTAAGGGAATTGTGGTGATACAATTAGTTTTACATGTTTCGGCATTTAATCCTGATGTCTAGGCAAAAGAGGCCTCAGCACATGGAAATCACAGGTAACAGCAGGCAATGAGGTTCTGACGATGTGCAGATTGTCTCCTGCTCTCCCCTGCCTGTTGCAGCACCAGTACCTTCACTCCAGCCATGGGTGAGAAGCATGGGGCTGCCTACCCCAAAATGTGACTCGCTCCAGCCCTGGGGACAAGCAGCAGATGAGACCTTCCCTGGCCAAGGGAATAGGGACAGAGCAGTGTCTCATCTTGAAACTCCCACCTTCCGATATCAGGGATCACCAAAAATAGAAGCAACTGCAAAAATATCCTGTAAAACAGGCCGAGCATAAAGAGAAGGCAGCAACACCCCAAATTAACTTGCAGGTGTTTTTAAAGGGATGGTGGGATGAAAGTTTATTTTGTTTATGGGGTAGGTAATTATTGTATAATTAATTTGCACCCTTCTTTTCACCATAAAATTTCTCTCTTTGCCTAGAGCCCTGATATTTGAACGTTAAAGGGTGTTACCAGAGACAGGCCAGAAACACACAGCCTGGCGTGAACACGTGTGGGTTGCTGGAGGCTGGCGGTGAGCGCCTGCTCTCAGCATCTTGGCTCAGCTCCCCCCTCCAATGTGACCAACTTCCCAGCACCCTGAGAGCCCAGAAGCCCAGGTCCCAGCACGCCAATGCAGCCCACCTCGCCTTGTTGTGCTGGAAAATGGCCACCTCCCCTCCACACGGCTTTTTGAGGCCCACACCCCCATGTGCTGAAGAGAAGTTGGGGACGGGTCTGGAGTACTTCAGTGCGTGGTACAAAACAAACAAACAGGCAAATAAACAAATAAATTCTGTTCTCATTTGGCACAAACCTCCTAGCAACATAAATAATCAAAACCTGATTAACAAACTGGTCAGTTTAAAATGAAAATAATGATCTTCCTTTGCCTTCCTGCTCCCATCAGGATGATTGCAAAAGGTTATCTGTTTTCATAAATCAATTAGATTCAACAAGCTGGCTTATTTGCCAAGCAAGTAGAAGCCAACCACGCTGCTCTTAACCTTCTGGGCTGATTTTTGCCTTTCACACACAGCTCCTGTGTGTGGCTCCCAGCCTGCACCTCTCCCCCAGCTCAGCTGTCCCCAGGTTTTCAGGGAGCCCTGGCGCTGGAGCAGGGGGACCTGCGGTCGAGGGCACAGGTTTTTGTCAACTGGCAGCAGCTTCTTGGGTTGGTCTCGTCCCCAAGGGCACTATCCACCAGGGCATGGTGAGGGCAAGGAGCTGGGCCTTGCCTCACCCAGCAACCCTGCCCCTCTGGTGGCTGAATTGTTGTCTGTTGGCCCAGGGCAGGGAGAGTAGCTAGGGGTCCAAGAGAACGAAAGGAAGGACTTTTCCTCTTTACAGAGCCCTGTTTTGAGTGTTGGTACAAATGAACACAGCTCTGTTTATCTGTAACATGATACGTTGCAGTGGAATTTTTCCTTTTTTCTGTCTTGCATTTTTTTATGCAAGGGCCAGGTCATTGCTTCTGAACCTCTCTCTCAAGAACTGACACTTAAAGTGCAAATGAAGCTAATGACAAGAGACAATATTTTAATGTTAATTAGATACTTCATGTGTCTCAGTTCATCAGAGCAATATTGCTCTTTTATGTATTACATGAAAGCAGAGTTTTAGCTTGGAGGAAAACAGGGAACACAGTTGATCATGGAAGCAGTATTCTTGGTTTTGCAATTATTAAAATTAATGTTACATTTAGGAAATCCAGGAAACTTTGAAAGGAAGATGCTTAATGATAATAATGGACCTACTGCTCTATAGGAAGCCCTGGCAAAGGCTTTACATCTCTTTTTCCTCCTACATGAGCTGGCATAGTAAATGCTGCAGTCTCCCAAGCTCTTGCTAAGAGAGCAGACTTGGCTTATCTGCAGGATGGTATTGATATATAATGCAGATATTGGGTCCTTCTGTACCTGGACTCCCCACTCCTTCCCTTCCTATGACATATTATTATCTTTTAAATAGTTATTTTAAACCAGTGACGTGAGCTACTAATGCCATACATCCCGGTGAGGTGTCCTAATGATGATGTTCCCCAGAACTAGGTACATAATGTGCAGTGTTTTCTGTGAATGGTTGCATTCCTTGTAGCATGGTTTCTGTTCCCTTCACTTTCTGTCACTGGCTATTTAAGAAGTTGCATTTCACTGCCATAAAGTATTTACACAAAGCAAATTTCCAAGTAGTGCACATATTTGAAGAAAATGAAATCTAAGGCCCTGCCATGGCAATGAGCTCCTGCCAGAAAGACCTCGAGCACAGAGGGGCAGAAGGTCCCTGCCTCAGCCAGATCCAAGCTTACAGCCCGCTGTGATGTCCTGGCTGAAGACTTGTGCCGATACAGTTATTTTAAGTTTTTGGTTGTTTTTTTAAAGAGGAGGGGAAAAAAAATAAAATAAAATAAAATAAAAATGTTAGGATTCCCCCACCAGTTGTGCTTCAGCAGAGCTTGCTTTTGTGACCATTCTGGATTAAAAAACAAACAAACAAACAAAAAAAAAACAATACTTATAACCAACAACAGGCGTTTCAAAGTAATCTCATAGATATTCTGGAACAAGAATCATTTTTTTTTTATTTAGCAGTTTGTGTGGGAACCCACACCTAACAAGAACAGCAATGTAAAAATGTAGTTAAGCCTTCTATTTTTGTACACAGCTAGTATTAAAATAAAAAAGTGTTAGATCTGTGCTTTCTTTATATTGCGTAGAGAGCAAAGACACAACAGAGGGTGAATTCATTGAATAAAGTAGTACTACAGATGATCTGCTTGGCTTGGAACATCCTTGCTAATTTCATTTTTGCAGTGTTTAATTACACTTTTTTATCTTTTTTTAAACATCATATATCCTGGAGGAAAATCAAATTTATGTATAAGACTTTCACGTAAAACACTGAAGTTTAAGTGTGAAGGCTTCTTAACAATGCAGACTCAAATGTAATACCGGTATCAGAGTTGAACATTTCACCTACATGGGCAGGGATGGCGTGGGGAGGTGGGGGTCCCAGGGGCTGATGGTGGAATACTCTCAGTGCAAAGCCATCCACATTCCTGCCGCCGCTCCAACTCAGTTCTGTGGCTGGGGGCTCCTGCTGGCTGAGGACTGGAGTTGCTGTGACGCCTGATCATGAGTGAAATGGATCTTGCATTACACGACCAGCCCAGCCTCACCGGGGATGGGTGGCATCGTCTCCAGGACACCCTGGGCCTGGTTCTTTCCCACCTCTCAGTCCGTGTTAGCATTGGGGGTGACATGCCAAACAGATGGCAGAAGGAGGATTTATTTCTTTTAATAAGGGGGAAGATAATTTTGTCGCCCAATATTAAACTCACGCACATGTAAGATAGACACGTGGTCACACACCCCAGCAACAGCAGCCCTGATCCTGTAGCTGTTTGCTTACATAAAGGAATAAAACTTGTGTGCTGGTGGTTTGTTAATATACATTAACAATTGCAAATGTTCTGCCTGAATAAAAGCTGTTTGCCTTACTGCTTCAGGGTCTCTGCACTTTTGGGACATATGATGGGCAAATCAAATACACTGATAGAAGGCTATCAGTGTGGTAAGTTGTGTTTAACTAAAATAAACAGGCAGATACAGACACTTCTGCTCTGCTATAAAAAAACTGCATATGCTCAATGCAGGTTTTCTTAAGGTAAGGGACAGAGCTTAGGAAGCTCTAAGGCAGCTAGATTTGCCCATATGGGAAGGCGGTCTTTCACTGATGATTTTGCAGACAGAAATTGCCCATCTGCACTGTTTGCAGGTGTTTTGAATGATTATATTATTAGCTCTGTCTGTTCAACTTTGCTTTTTTTATGGTGGCTTTAGTATTGCAGTAAATAAAAAAAAAAAAAAAAAAAAAAAAAAATATATAAGCAGCCATCTGGTTCCCAATTTTTGACTAGCGCTCTTTGTCAAGAAAGAAAAAAGAATTCTCAGATATTTTTTCCTATTTCTGAAGCACTGGCAAACAAGGAGAACAAACCCCCAATTTCTGACCTGAGTATAAAATGGGAACAGAATTTTCTTCTTATTTTTTAACTTGCTCTGATTAATCCATTTAAAAGTAATTGTCTTTGTTTTGTTCTCATTTACACCTCTGTGAAGTCAGCAGAGCAGTTCTGGACTTGCACCACCCTTTTAAGGGCAGAATCTTCTCCTCTGAAATTAAAAAAGGAAAAAAGTGAAAGTAATCATTGCAAAACCATTTTTTTCCCCCTAAATGGACAACAAAGACAGCTGGGAAGTGGCCCTTTCCTGCTGAATTTTGCAGGCAGGTTTCACATTTCTCACAGGTATTTTTGCAAAGCTATGACAAAACTTTGCAAGAAATAAAGAACAAGCTATTTGCCATCTCAGCAGTAAGTTCTCAATTTTTAGACTACATTTAGGTTTCTCGGAGCATAATATTTGATTATTGGCAATATGTTTCCATTTAAATATTTCATATAGTGCATAAAGGCCTTCTCTACTCTCTCAAGCATTCTGCAAGTATTAATGAAAGCAGTGAATTCATAGATGTATCTGGTGCCTGAATACCTTTTGTTGCAAACTATTTTAGCACTGGATTGCAACTTCATACAATCATTTAATGTTGCCTCTATATTCATGAAACTGGAATTATGGATCTAAATGTAGGTAGATTGTCAGCAAATCTTCCTTGCAGAGATGGTGGCGGGCCTCACAGAGCTGACCCAAATCCAAATGTTCAGAGTTCAAGGAAGCACAAAGACCTGCTTTTCTGCTTTCACTGTGAGGCTGACTCCAGCAGTCTTCCAATGAAACCAGAGGATGCTGCTGAGGATTAGATGTGTGAGAATGCCAGGCCATGCTTTGCCATTCTTTGTTTTGGTGCTGATCTTTCATAAGCAGGGTGTACTAGGTGCGACTCATGTAGGAGTGGGAAAGGAACTTGTTGGCCAAGATCTCCTAAAACAGTTTCAGGATAAAAGCAGGGTAAGAGCCATAATCTGACACTTGCAAGATTTGGAGATATCTGAGGCAAATACTTAACCTAATTCTTCCCAACAGAAGAGCACACATGGTCCAATCCACCCTGGCATGGCTTAATGACTTCACAAAGGTAGAAACAGACCATCAGAACAGGAACTCAGCAGAATGATGCTGGTTTTAAGGTTGATTAACATCATAAAATTCTCTTATACGTGCAGAGCACAGAGCACCACCACTTATCTTGCCATAGTAGTCCAGGAAGGGCTTCATTTTGTCAGGTTTCTTTTTGTCCTGTCCAGATCATTGGCTCAAACCTACTAGTCTTTTCCCAGTCTGGGCAAAATATATGCATCACGTTGGTGGGGCCTGGATGTAGCATGAGGAAGGTAATCACTGATGCTTGGGTACAGGAGGTTTTATATGTATCCTTCACATTCCTGTTTTTTCCCGTCCGACTACTAAACTAAAACAACATGCTCATATAGCTCATTACTCTTCCATGCTCATGCCATTAATAATCCAGTAATCTGATCACTGTATCTGTAAATTAATAGAAGTCAGCATTCCTAAAAAGATTATACACTTTTGCATCAGCCACGTGAATAATGGTAACAGATACTAACTCTTTTTCACACTGGGTACACAGGGTAGTGTAAGTATGGTTAGGATCTCACTTTTGGTGATACAGAAACGGGTAAGGTAAATGTGAACTGAGTGAACTGTGCTCTGTTGTAGGAAATTCTCAGTGAGCTAAAATGAAAGAAAACATATAGAAACAACTCCTTCCATTTGTTTTTAGCATTCAGCAGCCTATAGCTATGTCTAGGCAGGCCATCAAGACACCTTTGTTAAAGCAAACTTTTATTTTGTGTAGTAAGGACAACTCTCACAGCAGTGGAGCTCACTGAACAAAGCTAACAGAGCTTCAGCAACTTTGATTTGTGCTCCCAGTTTAATAACAGGAGACATGGCAACCAGGCTGTTGTCCAGCACAGATTCCTGCACTGTGCTTTGTATGGAAGTGAAGCTGGTCCCAAAGCCAGAAAAACTGTAAGGCAGATGATCCCACTGGTATGGCGCCACCATTTCTAACCTGGTAGTGCTCTCTGGTAGTTTCTGCTCTGCTGTCTGTGATGCTGACATAAAAACCACAGCAGAACACAAGGCACAGGCACTTCAACAGTGAGGAACAGATCTGGACATCATCACTTCTTTCATATTTCTCTCTGCCAGCTATGACTTGGGTATGGTGTTGTTCATCTTCCCTGCTATACAAAAAGTGTAACTACACTTCCCGGACTCTCTGAAAGTTCTTCTAAGACCACTGAGGAAGTCCAGAGAAGCATTATTTTTTATTAGTAGTTGACACATCTGGGGAATGTTTTAGACTGTACTGGGATTATCCAGGGCAAAATGTAGTTCGTGGCTGCAGAGCCACGCAGGGTAGTCTTGACATATGGATTTGTGTCCTTTGGATCCTGGGATCTGATGTGCTTTTGTTGCAGATTTTGTCTCACTGTTTTCATGTCCTAGTTAATCAGTAGAAAATGACTAAAACCTGAGAGATGGATTTATTTTTTAAGTAACACAAATAATCATGTTGGTTATAATTGTTATCAGGGCTCCTTTGGGAATCTGTTGTTACAAGCACTCGACCCTTTTTCTCTCTCCTTTGGGGCTCCAGGCTATGTTGCAATTTATAAAGATACCAGACCTTAGGCTAAATCAATGTCCTTAGGGTTATAAGATGTTGCTAAATATCAAAACAAAATCCCAGTGTTCCAGTTCTTTAACTTCACTATGTTTAATTAGCCATTCCAATTAACCTTCCCTTTGTGTTCCCTCATGTTTAAAGGGTTATATTAAAAGTACTGTAGAATTAAAGCCATTTAAAATATGCTGAGTATATTTCAAGGCATTCAGAAAGCCTCTTACATGAAGCTGTCCTCATTTCAGTTTCGTTAATGACTGGTCACCAGGGGCATATTTTCAACTCTCTGCACCTAGGTTGCAAAAATTATAACAATATACCTACATGTGCATCCAGGTCACAGCGTGTTCAGATGGGAAATCACTTTTGCAGATATTTTACCACTTTGCAAATGTCTGTGGACACAAAGGACATATAAGTGAAGACATATGAATTTGTGCTCTGAGAATTTAGACAATGCCAAGCATTTAGACGTTGGTTTTTTTTTTTCAGAGGCCTGACAGAAAGAAAAACACCAAATCCATGTTGCTGAATTCAGGTTTCTAAGGTACTACAGATAACTCCCAAACTTAGAGAATGCTGCAGTGTGAGGACCATGGAAAAAACATGAGGAAACACTATGGTTTTCTTGCCAACCAGATCCCAAGATATGATTCTTGCGCTCTTATGGATGGACTAATAGTGCTGAGTTAAAAAAAAAAAAAAAAAGGAAAAAAAAAAAAAAAAAAAAACAACGTTTAAACAGTAAGTTGGGAGAGCAGTAAATTATAAGCACTTTTCCTGGCACATCCTAAGCTCACTACTCGTGCCAGGGACAGGCAATGCCAGGATTTGTTCAGTGACAGTGACATAACACAAGGGTCTCCAAAACTGTTTCTGTAGTCTTTATGAACCTATGCATTTGTAAATATATGCTGATAGAACTCTGTGAGGTAGGAGAATACTATTATGCCCATTTTATTATGCCCAAGGGTGACTGCATTTTTTAGATTTATGTTATATTAGGCAGCTTTTCACTTATTATTCTCTGTGCCTGACTCTCTGGATGCATTTTATAAGCCATCAGGATTTAACTCATGGCTATAGATTTTGTTAGGGGGGAGCAGGTACCTAAAAAATCCCCGACTTGCCTGGTGTCGTTCTGGATGTCTGTGGCAGCACTGGGAATGGAAACCTGCCTCTGTATTTAATACCTGACCTTTCCCTACATAACTTTCTCTAGCACTTATGTTGAAAGATCTGATCATTTTAATTCATAGGGTTGTTGTGGTTTTTTTTTTGTATGAGGACATGAATTTCTCAGGGTTGAATTATGATGACAAAACAGCATTTATTTTGCTATTTTCTACATTTGGAAGGAGTTGATATATTTCTAAAACCAGGCTATGGTTATTTTAGTTAAATTTGTTCCATCAGGGAGCCTGTCTTTAGTCTTTCCTTTGGTCTTTGTAAAGGATAAAGAGGAAAAACAAGAGAGATGTTTATTTTATTGAAGCTGTGATACAAGAGGCTTTCACTTAAGAAATCTGTTGGAGTCTGTCTTTGTTTTCTAAGACAAGGCCAGTTAAAAATATATCATGCTTTGTGTTAAATAGTTTGATGGCATAAATTCAATGAGGACATTGTCTAGTGTCCTTACTGTATGAGTTGTATGAGTTACAAAGGACACCAAGAAAAGCAAAGATTCATTTCCCTTTCCTTCTCCCCCTCCTCTGCTTTTCATTGGCAACAGTAAAGTTCAACTGCAAGGCATGTGATTGTAATATAATCAAATAACCTGCTGGCGTCTCATAAAGAAGTACTGGTTGTTTAAACGACTATTCATAACAGACTTAGATGTTTCATAGCTGGCAATGGTTTAGGAATCAGATAACATCAAATCAGTTAAAGTATGGGCTTAAGCACTGCTGAAAATGTACAAAGAACAAAGCTAACAGCATTACTGGCAACTAACTAGTTTGTAAAGAGACAAAAACAACCAATGCATTTAGGATTTTTATCAAACCTGCCTAGGAATCTCAGTGGGAGCAGCTATATAGGCATGTGATAAGCACCACAGAAACTAGGGATACCAAAAGCCGAACAATATGCAACATTTAATATGTCTGTCTCTATTTTACATCATCCAGTCTCTAGTAAAATAGACTATACAGCAAAGGGGGACAGCTAAATATAAATCATTCTCTAACGGCTCTTCAGGGTGCATTGTTGGGGAAATGCTCATTAACAATATGGTCAGTTTATTTTGTATATTGATTTTGAAGCCAGTGCAGGGAAAGAACATGGGCTGCGGTACTGCCTGTGTGATGGTACTCTACCAGGCTGCCTGGGAAGAGCCTACCTTGGGCACAAGGTTTTCACCACAGCTGCTGCTGCTGCTTGAGCTTACTCCAGGACATACGTGCTATTTCTTGGAGAGACATTCCTACAGTGACATGGCACTCAGGAAAGCTCACATTTGAGAACAAGCCTCTCTGAGTATTTTGAGAAGTATTTTTAAGATTTTTTATTCACTACTGTACTGCTGATTTCCTGTTGAGCTTGTCTTAAATGTGATGAGGACAGTGGTTATGAACGCGGTACTTAAAAGAGCGGATCTGGGGCAAAAAAGTATACACGTAACTGATCTTTGAAGATGAGTCATTTTGTGTTATCAGCAAAGGTGCATTCGGAAAATTAGACAGTTGCCACCGAGAATGAGAAATAAAACAACAACAAAAAATCCCTCTCTTTGCTTCAGGCTTTTGGATGCCGTGGATTAAGTTCTCTGCTAATTAGACACAATTGTGAAGCACAATTATTTATGAACCTTCAATGGGCCAAATTCATGAAAGGAATAACGAATATATATTTTCCTTTTGTAGAATTTTAATGAAGAAATGGCATTGCTATTCATTATTTATCCACTTTCAAATTGTAATGAATAGTTCTGCTGGCAAACACCAAATTTCTGTATTTACAGAAAGGTGGAACATGTGCAGATAATAACACAGTTCAGTATGTATGAACTGCTGTATTTCTATAAATACAGAAATAAAGAAATTATCACCAGGACTATTCATTAAATTTTGAAAGTAGTAAATAATAAATAGGAATAGCATTTATTCATTAAAATCCTCTAAACATAAAATATCAAGCCTGCCTTTCTTTCATAAATCCAATGCAATATTTCTCCAAGAAAGCTGGCTTTTATGATTATTTTGATTTTTGTTTTCCTTTTGACATTGTTTCATATGCAGCCTTTATACTAAATGCATTTTAAATAACATTAACCAGTGTATTTTCATTAATAGTTGAAATAACACATGATGCTGTAAAACAAAGATGATTTAGAGAGCCTGTCTCCCCTGGCTAAGGAAACCCTTTAGCACCGTTCTGACCGTATATATCTGGGTTCTAAGGAAAATAATTATGTTTATGTCTGCCTTAGTGAGTGGTATCATGGAGACATTCACACACAAAGTCTTTTCCACAATGTAGTTGAATATAATTGGAAATTGACTCGCATGCATCCCCTCCATGGTGGATCTGTGCAGTCTTCCTGCTGCCATCCAGCTACGTGCCATGGGACCGGTGGCTCTCCCTGTTTGTCCTGCTGAAGCCTGCTGCTGTCCTCAGATCCCTGCAGCCACAAGGTCTGATTCATAACACCCAACAAATGTCACTTAAAAGCACTCCTGGGGTTTAATTATGCATTGTATAATTAATGTTCGGAAAGCTAAAATTTCAATACTATTTTAAGGTCATAAATAGTAATTAAAGTCTTTGAACCTTAATAAAAGCATAGACATTGACTTTTTAAACTCCAGTAGAATACAGGATATTAGAAAAGGCCTTGCAGCTGAATTAATTGTGAACTGTCAGATAAAGAAAGGTGCCAAATATGATAGATAACAATATTTTGGCATGGTATAAGCAAAGTTCAGGGCCAGGTGATTCAAGTTTCTTGCACTTCGGGGCTTTTCTTATGCTGTTGAACAACAGTAGATCTGTTATCAAAATTTGATCTGGAATACTTTTTCTGTTTAAAGCTAAGAATCTGAGGCTCTGATAAATCTCACCACCAAGTTTAAGGCTAATACAGAAGAAATTTAATCTGTTAGTCATGACTTCTTTTATTAGCATCCTGCAGTTTGATTTAGACTGTAGAGTGGATAGAACATACAATTTTCCTGTTAAAAGGAAATAATAATGATAATAATGATAATGATAATGATGATGATGATGATGATGATGATGATGATGATAATAATAATAATAATAATAATAATAATAATAATAATAATAATAATAATAATAATAATACCTGGCTTTGGAAGCTGATGGCTGCCATCCTACCAGCAGTTTCTGGGTACGTACATCAAAATGTTGCAAGACAGGTGGCTGGAGGGATGAGTGGGTGCATGAATCCATGGACAGTAAACGGGCCACAAGCCACAGCAGGACTCTGTGACGTTCTCAGCAACTCTTCAGACCAGGCATATCCTTTGTATGTTTGCACTGAAGCATCTGTTTTACAAGGCACATGACCTACTGCAGTCTTCTCTTGATGAGCTCATAAGCATCCTGTTGTAATGTGATGTGAACGGTACTGGCTACCTGCAAAGGAACAAGCAAGGTCAATTTGGAATAATATTCTTCTTTAGGATCGCTGACTCCTCGTGGCTACCTTCATGCCACCACACATTTGCAACAGTTAATCCCTCATTCATGTAACAGTGCGGTTTACTGGTCTAGGTTGTCACTATTTAGATAGAGTAATTGTATGTTCCATTTGGCACATAAGAGTTCTGAAGTAAAAAAAATCTTAGCAAAATTAAAGAACACTAAAGATTTATTCATGCTTTGATAATATGCCATGTAACCTCAACTGTTTTGACACTGCTTACATGCCATTAATACCTCTGCTTTCTGGTTAGTTAATGTTGTCTTTGGTGGCCTACTTGCCAAAAAGTTACGGGTGCTGTAGTGCTCTTTTGTGATAGCTATGTGAATGACAGATTGTAAGTATGAGTCTATAAAAGCAACAGATCAGCTACCAAGGCCTACAGAAAACATAAAGAAAGCAAGGGATTTAGCTGGTCAGCAAGGAACCAGTCACCTCTACAGTGATGTTGCTGCAAGTAATCAAGACCTGATTACCTGATGAACTGTTCTTTTGGTTTAATGACACCATAATCAGCATTTGGAGGTCAGTGTGCACATACTGTTACACGAACATAGCTCATCTCAGTCATTTCCAGAAGGATAGCATAAAAAATCAGCCCAGGAAGATACAAAATTTGTCATGGGATATTGCTCTTTTACCATTGTATCTCTAGAACTTGGTTTATTTTGAAGGATTACATTTAGCAAGCAAATGTACTACTTTTAACACAACTTTAACTAGAGTAAGCTTGGTGCTAGACTCCTTTGAGACATGAAGAGGCATGACCAGCATTTTAAACAAAACTCTTTCCCTTTTCAGGAAATTTTATTTTATTATATATGGGGTGCAAGCCTTTGCTGGAATCTGCATGGCAGGAAAAGGTAGTGGACTTTCCACTGCCATATACTCTGCTGTATTTCTTTAAGCTCCTTGAGCACGAGTTGCTGCTTGGGAGCGAAGCAGAGCTGTGTCCCCTTAACTGTTCTTCAGCAGGTTAAACCAGGACTTCTTGCTACGTGGGAGCCGCACCAGGCAGAAGGCCCCTTTGCATTATACCCAGGGAATTTCAAAGATCCACATGGTTCTTCACAGTAGAAGCAGGGCTTGTAGCCCCAGTGATCTTGGCGTCCCTCCTCAAGGGCAATGGCATATGGTCCTTGCTGCATTCAGATCAGCTTAAAAACATGTTTGGTTTTGGTGTTCTTAATATTTCTGAAGCAAGCTGCTTATCCTTGCTTTTAAAGTTTGCTTTTTTGTATGTAACGTTTACATCATAATCTAAAAACAATTTTACACATAATAAAGTTTAACTATTTGATATTTTTCATTTCAAAACTAAATAACAGACATTTAGGAGAATATTTCTTTTTTAATGACACACATGATAGTATTTTAAAGCACCAAATGACATCCACAGTTAATTTTTCAGTCTTTCTCTAGCAAATATTCTATTCTAAATATTCTAAGTAAACTTTACCCGTATTTATGATTTTTTTCTTAATATGTTTTACTGCATTTGGTAGGACTAACATCTGCTTCTCCAGGGACTCTCCTATTTATAACAATTGGGGATGTTTTTTAAAACTATTTGAATTAAACTTGGTCTGCTCAGAAGTGTTTCCAAAGGAGCTGACTGTACATACACAGTTCTCACTGATGGCATTTGACAGAGCTGTTAATCCCTCTTGACTCTGATGTATGAGATCACATTAGAGCAGCTCGAGCACTCCAGTGATATACACACATGCAAAGTAACATTTGATGATCATTTCTGTTTGTTCTCTTCCAAAACAAAATCCCTGAAACGAGATGTTTCATTAACAAGGAAGGAGGCAACGGTCCCTACTGATGTTGCTCCTGGCCCCTTGAGGTGATGTGTTAGTCCATGGCAGAGGATGTGCAGGTGCCTGGTCTGTCCCACCTGCAATAGTGAGTGCTGCTGGCCTCTTCAGCAGTCCACCACCTGCTGCAACACAGATTAGTCTTTCAGGCTCATTTTTGCTTACATTTCTGCTTTTCATTCTTTTTGGAGGCTATGCAGATGGATGTCTGAATCATTCGGACCTGAAAGGCTTCGCTGGATGCTCAGGAGCCACGCAAGCTATGGGGAAAGCAGCTCAAGGAGGAGAAGATGCTTGTGAGAGTGGCTTTGGGACTGGTGCAGCTGGCAGAACTTTGGGTTCTTTGATCACAGGAAGGTCTACATAACACTGGGCCTGCTGTCACCAGATGGGATGCGCCTCTCTCAGAGTGGGGTAAGGATTTTTGCTCAGGAGTTGGCAGGGCCGATAGATAGGTCTTTAAACTAGAGTTGAAGGGGGAAGAGGATAAAACCAGGCATGCCGATGATGAGCTAAGGGATGGTGCCCCAGAATCAGAGGGACTATGTGCCAGTGAGGTCCTTCGGTCAGCTCCACAAGGTGCTGCGTGTAGGGAGGCGCGTTTGAAGTGCTTTTACACAACCACACGCAGTATGAGGAATAAAATGGACGAGCTAGAAGTCTTGGCCCAGTCCCACAGCTACAACATCATCGGCATACGCAAAACCTGGTGGGATGAGTACTGTGGCTTGTGTGCTGCAATAGATGGTTACAGGCTCTTCAGGAGGGAACGGCAGGGTAGGCAAGGTGGCAGGGTGCTGATGTATGTGAAGCATGGGCTGGACTGCGTGGAACTTCAAGTCGGCGATGGCAAACTTGAGAGCCTCTGGGTAAGGATTAATGGATGAACAAATAAAGGGGATGCCGTAGTGGAAGTTTATTACAGACCACCCAGCAAGGATAACAATGCTGATGAATTATTCTTTGCAGAACTAAGAGATGCCTCGAGATCAACTCCCATTGTCCTTATGGGGGATTTCAACTTGCCAGATGTCAAATGGGATCACCACACGGCTGACACGAGCAAGTCCAGGAGGTTCATAAAGCACCTAGATGATAACTTCTTGGTGCAGGTGCTAAGGGAGCCAACTAGGAAAGGTGCCTCCTAGATCTGTTGCTGGAGAACAGAAAGGGTCTTGTGGGAGACATGTCAATTGGCAGCCATCTTGGTCATAGTGACCATGAAGTGGTTGAGTTTAGAATTTATGATGATGGAAGGAAAACAGCCACTGGATATGGGGAAAGCAGACTTCAGGTTGCTCAGGGAACGAGTCAGCAAGGTCCCCTGGGAAACTGCTTTTGAAGGCATTGGTGTCCATCAGTGATGGTCAATCTTTAAGCACTAAAAGCACACCTAAAAGCACAAGATCAGGCAATTCCAAAATATTGGAAGTCAGGCAGGTGGGGCAGAAGGCAGGCCTGGCTGACCAGGGATCTTCTACTGGAGCTTAAGTGAAAAAAGAAAGTGTACAGGTGATGGAAGGAGGGTCAGGCAACGAGGAAGGAATACAGGGATGCTGTTCGTGTTTGTAGGGAGAAAATTCATGTGGCCAAAACCCAACTAGAGTTGAAGCTGACCATGTCTGTGGGAGACAATAAAAAATGTTTTTTAGATATATGAATGGAAAAAGGAGGACCAAAGAAAACATAGGTCCACTACTTGATGGGGAAGGTCTCCTCAATAGACGATGACATAAGCAAGGCAGAGATGTTTAATGCCTTCTTCACCTCTGCCTTCAACGCTGATGATGGGCTTTGGGACCCAGGGTGCCCTGAGCAGGAGGACCATGACAGTGGGAATGACAAACTTCCAACCGACCCTGAACATGTGCAGGATTTGCTGCTCCACCTGGATCCATATAAGTCCATGGGTCCGGACGGGATTCATCCCAGGGTGCTTAAAGAGCTGGCTGATGTCATCGCGGGACCTCTCGCAATTATTTTTCAACGATCTTGGGAATCTGGAGAGGTCCCAGTAGACTAGAAGCTGGCAAACGTTGTGCTAACTTTCAAGCAGGGTAAGAAAGAAGACCCTAGCAATTACAGGCCTGTCAGTCTCATGTCAGTGCCTGGTAGAATTATGGAGAAGATGATTCTTGAAGTTATTGAGGCACACCTGGGGGACAATGCTGTCATTGGTCCCAGCCAACATGGATTCATGAGGGTAGGTCCTGCCTAACAAATTTGATTTCCTTTTATGATAAGATCACCCCTCTAGTCAGTCAAGGGAAACCAGCTGATGTGATCTTTTTGGACTTCAGCAAGGCTTTTGTCATGGTTTCCCATAGGCTCCTACTGGACAAAGTGTCCAGCATACAACTTAACAAAAACATCATATTATGGGTGAGCAATTGGCTGATGGGCAGGGCTCAAAGGATTGTGGTAAATGGGGCCACATCTGGCTGGCATATGGTCACTAGTGGGGTCCCTCAAGGCTCCATTTTAGGGCCAGTCCTCTTCAATGTCTTTATAAATGATTTGGATTTAGGACTAGAAGGTGTTCTGAGCAAATTTGCCAATGACAACAAACTTGGAGGAGTTGTAGACTCTGATGAGGGTACCTGGACAGATTGGAGAGCTGGGCAATCACCAACCACATGAAGTTTAACAAGAGCAAGTGCTGCACCTGGGACGGGGCAACCATGGCTATATGTACAGACTGGGCGACGAGACGCTGGAGAGCAGCTCCTCAGAGAGGGATCTGCGGGTTGTGGTTGACAGCAAGTAGAATATGAGCCAGCAGGGTGCCCTGGCAGCCAGGAGGGCCAACTGTATCCTGGGGTGCATCAAGCACAGCATCACTAGTCAGTCAAGGGATGTGATTGTCCCACTCTACTCTGTGCTGGTGTGGCCTCACCTTGAGTACTGTGTGCAGTTCTGGGCACCACAGTACAAGAAGGACATTAAACTGTTGGAGAGTGTTTAGAGGAGGGTGACGAAGATGGTGAAGGGCCTAGAGGGGAAGACATACATGTATGAGGAGTGGCTGAGGGCACTGGGCCTGTTCAGCCTGGAGACGAGGAGGCTGAGGGGGGACCTCATTGCGGTCTACAACTTCCTCACAAGGGGGAGTGGAGAGGCAGGTGACCTATTCTCTGTAAACACCAGTGATAGGACCCATGGGAACAGTGTTAAGCTGAGGCAGGGGAAGTTTAGGCTGGACATCAGGAAGAGGTTCTTCACCGAGTGGGTGGTTGCACACTGGAACAGTCTCCCCAGGGATGTAGTCACTGCACCAAGCCTGTCTGAATTTAAAAAAGTGATTGGACTGTGCACTTACATGTAGTCACATGGTCTAAAATTTTGGGTAGACCTGTGCGGTGCCAGGAGTTGGTCTTGATGATTCTTATGGGTCCCTTCCAACTGGAGATATTCTACGATTCTATGATTCTTCTGGCACAGGCAAGGTGACCTAAGGCAGGACCCTCTGATGCCTCTGCCCAGCACAGCCCTCCATATGGCAGCCTGCCTTCTTCTACTATGCGGCTGTTGGCAGGACTTATGTTTCGCCCTTCCACAGAATGAGGTCTAAAAGGAGCAACTGTGAAAATAAAAAGCATTTTTGTGCAGTGAGCCCCAATTATCACATCTGCAGCCATATTCTTGTGTGTAAAATATCTTATAAAAACCCTTCCAAAGTGCAAGAATTCTCTTGGCATTGTTACTGATATAATCTCTTATTTTCTCTAAAGAGTGATGGTCCTCAGGGAATTACCATGAGCTGTAAGAAAACCAAGGTGTTGCAATGTAATGCAATATTATAACTTAAACGTGATTATCATTTCTCTTAAGTGCTGAATCTGCAGTACATTTTTCTGCACTTTTTTCAGTAATGTACCGCTAGACAAATCTCCAGAAGAGAAAAGTTATGCTTCTACATTAAAGTGATATCTCTGGACTTAAGAATTTGATTGCAAATAAAATTGTAAACATGAAGCTATTTGTGTTGGAAATATATTTTAAAATATTTTTTCAGATGTTTTCACGTCTCTTAAATCAAAGTACTAATGGAGTCTTCCCCAGTAGTCTGTCTGGTCTGGTTGCATGGATCTGACTCTTAGCTTCTTAGTCAGAAAGAATTATCTGTGCAATAATAATAGCAATAATGATAATAATAATAGAATTTTACTTGTTTAGATGAAGTAAAACCATTTAAAGTTGGATGACATGAATCAAAGTGAACAATAAGCAACTTTTTCAACTAGAGAGAGATGTACTGATTCCTGAATATGCGATGTTTTTGACTTTGCCTGGAAGGGCATTTCCTTGGTCAAGAAGACCAGGTCCTTTCACTGATTACTGTATTAGCCCTTCTGTTCTTCTATACGTCTAATTATTCTTACAATTAAAATATATTGCATGATTTTTCATCTAAATCTTTCTCTTTAAGAAAAAGAGAATTTAAACCCTAATTTATGAATTCTGATCTTATTAACCTTTCATTCGATTTGCTTCTGTGCCTTGATCTTGTAAACAGGCTATTATACATTCTGCAATTTTATTCAATATGTACTATTTCAGGACAGTCAGAAAACTATACATTGTGCTCACCTGAATAACCTAAACTAAATATTTTCTCTCTTCTTCATCCTTGTTTAGCATCCTGAGTCTCATAAGTGGCTCCAAACCTTATATAAAAGGAACGATTTAACAATCCATGTGAAAAGATAGCAACTGTTGTCTTTTGCCAGTGCTTTCTCCATACAAAGCAATCCCTTTCTGTCCAGACCACATCACCATACTCTCTTTTGCCTCCTCCCAAAGGAATTTGTGCTCTTCATTCTTACTGTTGTTTCCTCATTTTCTTTGTCTCTGCTATTTCTACCAGACTCAGTTGTCTTTATTTCCTCTTTTTCCACCAGTCTTTTTATTGCTTTCTTCCTCTTACAGACATTAGCACTTTTGTTTTTAAAGAGCAGTCATGCTCCTCCTTTTTTTCCGTAGTTTTTACCATCTTATTTGTTCATCTTGGTTTAAGAATGCACTGTCCTCCATTCCTTTTATTGCAGTCTTGCTTCTTCTTTCTTCCATTTCATTTTCCAGGAATCTCCCTTGTTCTCTCTCTCAGATCTTATTATTGCCCTGGATTCGCCATTTGCTGAAATGCCACATCTGCTGTTGGCTGCTGATGGGCACTGCTACTTCCATTCCTCTCACCTGTATTCAGGATGAGGGAAGGTATTTCCCAAGGATGCAGAGATGCTTCTCTCAGGAGCAAGATGCTGTCAGGCAGCACCACATAATTTCCAGTAGCTGTCCTGAAGCTTGCTGAGCTGTGTGCTCTCAGAGGAGTGTTGGGACTGTCCTGTCCGATGCTCAGTGGACACTGAGCTATATTAACAGCTATTTACCTTTTTTTTTCTTCTTCTTTTTGGCTTTACATGACTTGTTTTTATTCCCTAAGAGTCTGGAGAATAGTTCCTTTTCCTAAGATAAACTAAATAGTATTACATCCAAGTCTGCTGAATGCTGTGGGATTTTGTGAAGGTCAAAGAGTAGCAGACCACAAATAGTGTCCATGATGGGACAGGGCTCTGAGCATCTCCAAAAGGTGTTTAGGAATATGCAAAAGTAGAAAATGTTCTATATTGTACAATGGGATTCTGCTGTTTCTCTGTTTTCAAAGTTTGTTTGGTGTAGCTTAGCACTATCTTATGCAAGGGCAAGTGGAAAAGGGATTTTTATTATTTTTTATGCTTTAAATAAATTCCAGAAGATAGGTACAAATAAAACCAGAGGTCTGAATTCAGGACTAATAAGAAGGAAAAGAGAAAAGGAATTTGGAATTTTGGCAAGAAGAAGAAACAGCCAACAGCCCAAACTACAGGTGCCTTCCAGAACACAACAGCTCTCAGGAAAAGCACTGTCAAGAGCACAGCCAGGAGAACAAGTCTACTTTGACTCAACAGTAACCAAATTTTCCATTCACAGTTCAGACAACTCTGGTCTTAGTCTCACCCAACTACAAGAAAGGCATCCATGCACACAGTGCTGCAAGGATGGGAAGAAATGCTCTGGTTTCTGTGTAATACCCAATTGCTGGAGTTCTGCTGGCTGCATTAAAAATACTGGACTGAAAATACAAAATTGATTATATATGCAGTATACTGGAGACTTTATCAACTGTTGATTCATTTAAAATATGTCACACATTTTAATACAATTTAATTTTAATTTTAATATAATTTAAAGAGTCATTAATACAATGAACAAACACGTTTTCTTCCTCGACACACTATTTTCTTTCCTTGTTTTCTTTCTTACTTCAGTTCTGTTACTTGCTTCTCACAGTTACTAGCTGCGAATTCTGTATTACAGTCCTAGGAACAAACCAAACCAACCTGCCCTAGCAGACCCTGTTTGGGGAACAACAGTGAGCCTTCATGAATCATCATTGTGTAAATGTTCAGTAAATCTCAGTGTTTCTCTTTTATTTCCATTGGCAGCATACAGTGGTTTCACTTAGTTTTGTTTGCACTAGTGAAAATCCAAGATAACCACGTCATTAGAGAGTGAGCTGAGAGAGAGACACACACACATGCCCATGTATATAACTTTTTAAGGGAAGTGAAGCAGGATGCCATCCATATTTCTTGTACAGAGGGAACCAAAGTTAATTTGTAGGTTGGTGAGAGAGAGCTTGTGACACTGCACTCCATTTCACATCAAGAGACATTAACTTGAAATTACTGTTTCCAAGGGAAACACTTATGACTCACAGCATTAATTTGCATTAGCCCACGATAAGGCTAGCTTGTAAATTAAGTTATTGAAAATAACTCGCAACCATAGCACCAAGGAAGGAATTAACTAGGAATGTTTTCCTATACACATAAGCTGATATTTTTTTCCAGGTAGTTAAAATACTAAAAGTGTGCAAAATGTAATCAATTTAGTTTTCTAGTAAAGTCCTTATTTATATTATATTTTGTCATGGTGGAAGTAATCAGTCTGGATAAATTTGAGCTGGCTGCATTTTATCTCCTCACCTTCTAGTTTCATGTGAACAGCCTATTAAAGCCCATGGTTTGGGACAAGTTCTATATTTTTCTCTTACAGCTGTGAGGACAGTGGTCATTCTTTACAAATTTAGTTCAAGGTAATGTGATGTTCTACCCAATCTGGCAGAAAGATTTATAACTTAGCAACTGGGGGCTAAATTTCTGTGTTGTAAGCAAGTCTGTTCTCAGGCAAATTTAACCTCTTTTGAACATCATAAAGTTTATTTAGAAAAATCTCCATGAAATACATGTATACTCTTTACCCTTTATGTGCTCCTATGACAGCTACTCCAAGAGCGTTAACAGTTGGTTGTATTAACTGAAATCTACACCAAGCAAATTATTCTAAATTGTTGCTGATTAGCAGTTACAAATGTACCGCCACTGATTTAAATACTGGGTGAGTTGATATTCCCCCAAGTAAACATAGTCAACCAAGACCAATTATTCAATTTTCACTCTGGTTACTATCCTCACTCAGCACCATAACTTTGACACAAGAAAGGAAATGCTTGTAGGATTTCTTGACTTTAAGAAAGCTTGGCTTTCTTCTTAGGAGCTCCCCAGAATGGTGCCCTGGAGGGGGAATGCGACAGCCCCCATCTGACATAGGCACTCCCCATCCCTGCATATATGGCCATGCTAAAGGCGCTCACCTGGCCTCATTAAAGAGGACCGGCCCCAGCACCGAGCCCTGGGGAACGCCACTAGTGACTGGCCTCCAACTGGACTTGACTCCATTTACCACGACTCTTTGGGCCCGGCTATCCAGCCATAATAATAACCTATAATAACCTTCCAAACCCAGCAGAACAGACACAGTGCAGTGTGGCACCTACAAGTCTATACCCCAGGCAATAGCTTGGAAGAATACTGCCATACCACTACATGACACTATTTGCCTCTTATGTGTGGTGATGTGGAGAATGCGTAACTGAAGGTTTGCTCTTTGGATTGGAAAGGAGAACACTAACTTGCTGAGCTACCCTGTAGGCTGTGGATAAATGCATCTGAGCATCACAGGCATGGCTTTTCTGGATTACTCACAGGACATCTGTTTTTCTCCTTGCCCATCCACACATGAAATGATACGATCTATAAAAGGCAGGTGACAACATCATGTCTGTAGTTGTAGAGCGTTCATAATGAAGCAGAAGGGAACCCCGACGTTTGCCGTATGCACGGTGTGTTCCTCGTGGAGCAGAGCACTGCCTGGCTCTGCTTACCCTGCCCTTCACATCCAGTATTCTCTGCCTGCCATGCCCGACAGGGCACCCTATGGGGTATCCCTCAATTGCTTATCATGAGTAAGGACATTATTTTTGATCCAAACTAATATGTAATTATCTATTTCAGAATGTTTTATTAGGAATTAGGACCCTTTTTATATTTTAACCAAACATATTCATTTCACAGCATGTTAAAAATCATTTTCCCTCCCCTAACAGTGTTTACCCTTTCTCTGTAATATTTCACAGCTGAAGTCCTTTTCTAAGAGCGCTTAGAAAATTTTGTCTGGTTTTATTTTTTTTTAATTCAGCAACATATGGACAAAATCTGTCCTCTCCTTTCTTGTCCTTAGCATTCTAAAATGTACCTGTGTTCAAATATTAAGAAATAAAACAAATATAAATTATGCATTTTCCAAGTTAATTTAAAATGCATTATGCACTGCTTTGTTCTCTGGAATT
The DNA here is from genome assembly GCF_009819795.1 of Aythya fuligula. Taxonomy (NCBI): domain Eukaryota; kingdom Metazoa; phylum Chordata; class Aves; order Anseriformes; family Anatidae; genus Aythya; species Aythya fuligula. Next base: position 984,404 of record NC_045570.1, on the reverse strand, counting down.
AGTATTATTAAGGGGACAGATCTGTATGGATTAATTCTGAGTCAGTTTATTCACTTTGTAATTCAGTGGCAAGGATTTCTGTCCCCAGGCATCAAATTAAAATTTTTACTGTAAGTAACACATACACAATATGGACCTCTTTGTATTGTTTCTTTGTTTTTCCATCAGACAGCATATTTACATACTGTATGATTTCACAAAACCATCTCTTTCAAAGTAAACAAAACTTTTTCCCCTCCTTCTTGAAAATTATTTTAAAAGACTATTCCCATAGTTACTGTACCCAGGTGGCACCAAGTGCTGGTTTCAGAGGTGGGGGGATTCACCAAAAATCACATAATATTTAGCTGTGTCTTCTCTGAAGTCTATTACAAGCTGAATAACCATCCAACCTCTCTTCTCTTCCAAATATATTTGGTAGAATTTGAGCTGATTCTTTATGATTTTAACAACAACAACAAGCTATTCAATAATCATTTTAAAACACTGTTGATATTTTTTTTGCAACAATTCTTTGCACTTAGATGTTTTAAATCTTTATTTTTCCCTAAACTGAGCAAGAAAATAGAGTCTGCTTTCTTAATTAGTCTTCTTTAAACAAAATATCCTTTCATATGCACTAATAAAGACTAAGGATCATTTCTCTCTTGTTTAAATAACTGCTTGCTGTAGTATAAAATTGTAAGAGACATGATGCAGATCAAGATGCTGGCTTGAAGTGGAGAAGAGGAACAAGCAGTGCAATAATAAGCAGATTTTAATGATTTACTATAAATCAGCATTTTTGCCCTGTCAGTGAGATTGAAGAGGCAGACAGCTCCTCACATGTCTGCCTAGCAAATGTCTTCCTGATGAATCATGTGCTCTGAATCACTGATCACAACATTCAAACAGCACATCCAAATAATGAGGAAAACATATACACAGCATTCTTACAGCTGGTCTGAAACTGCAGGAATATGTGTTTTTAGTGGTATGGTAGTTAAACCCCTACAATGATACTGTGTCTGTGCAGCAGAGGTAATATAAGGTTAACTATTTATGCCCTTGCTTTTCTTTCACTCATTAAACCAATGGTGAAAATCTAATCTTTAAGTACTCTGCAGGAAAAATGATGGCAAAGCCGAGTGACGATGTATATTTTTAAGTATCTTCCAACAGGGAAATGCATCACCTACTCATATGTTGTTTCCATTAATTAGAAAACTGTCCAGGCTATTGTTTTCTATATAGGATAGTTCAGGTGACCTTTGTTAATTATGTCAGTTGGTCATTAAGAATAGCAGTGGTTCTAAAACATCATGCATTGCATAGCATAACATACGGCGATCCTCCTTACAGTCCTGCAGTTATTTTGGGTAAACAAATAATTGTCATGAGGGTCTCCTGCAAATGGTGGGGTGTGACTGACTGTTGTTCTTCCAGATCTAAGGGTACCTTTGAGACAGGGGAAGAGCTGTGGGGCTGGATGAGACAAGGTACAACTTTACAGTTCTGTGGGGTTCACCTGTCTCAGCACCCACGGGCAATGCTCCCTTTGACAGCAGCAGGAGGAACTTGTTCCTTGGGTGCACGAGGGATGATAATCTGCACAATGATAACAGCTGTGATCCCTGTCTTCCTCTCCAGTGGAAGAGGTTCTGGCGAGGTTTCCACACCACTGCCACTGAGAGAGGGCAAGCCCCTTTGCAGGTTGGCCAAAGGACCTCATCCTGCAGCTTGCTAACATGGCTGCTGGCAGATAAGATGAGGACTTCAGCTTCCAGCAGTCTCTGTCCGTTAACCTATTATTAACACCATCATTTATTCAGCAACCAGTTATGAAAGAAGTAATTTTGTATTAGGAGGAACTGCGGATTTAGAGACTTAAAAAGAAGAGTATTCCAAGTTTGGTTGTGGTGATCTTTTGAAAGATAGTAACTTGTAATTCCTAGTTTTTTAGACTGTAACTTTTGCATTTATTGCTAATTTTCTGCACTGCTCTAAACACACTGTGTGCATTTATTTTAAAATTTTAGTGCCATTTACATACATAGTATTTGCAGTTCAATTCATCCTCTTGCAGACCTAGTAAAACATTTTTTTCCTAGAGATCCTGCAGAGAAGCTGGCACAAGACATCCACTGACAGTGTGTCTTTCATGTCCCTGTATCCTGCTGCCTGTTTGCTGCACTATCGTGATATGTGTTTTGCAAAAAACTGCTGTCCATTGTTTGAAAATGTGAATTTCAAAGTCCTCATCTTTTCTGGTTTGTACTCAATGGAAAAAATAGTAATGGGCTTTTAAAACAATAAAATGTCAATGTGTTTTAAACACGACCATGTCAGGCTCAAAAATGTTTTTCAAAAGCATATCCATTTGTTTAATTTGAATAAGAACATACTTAATTTCATGGTCATTTGGTTAAAGCAGTTATTTTTATTAATGTGTTATTGAGCTAGAATCTGAGGGCACTGGTCAGTTTGCTACTGTATAACTCACTCGCTCTGAGAATGAAGTCTAACAGTACAAAGGGGAGAACTCATATGTGCTGTTTAGGCATCACAATGGTATATTTGATCTGTGTTCATATTTTATTCAAAGTAAGGAGGGGAAAAAAACAAAATGCTCAGACTGCTGATTTCTGCAGAAAAAAAAAAAAAAAAAAAAAACCTGCAAATGGACTGTTCTATTAGCACAAATGTACAAAAGTCTTTAGAATCTCTCTCTTCAAAAGCATAATTAGGTATTTATTTCAGACATACTAACATCTTTGCAGTAGCTAATAAGATGCAGCCCATTTGAATATTAATATAATAAATGATTAAATTAAACAGCAAGATTCAGACTCAGAAATAGCCTTTATAGGTCCCAGGGGGTCACTAAAACTGTATTCCATTTCTTCCTACAGTTAACATAGTGCAAGGGACATGAATGCGTAAAGCAATATTTGTCTTATGAAACATGGAGTTTTATATTGTGCTATTCAGTTTTATTGCTCCACAGTTTGAAGCGGAGGCCTGTGATGAAGTCACCATGCTGGGACCCAACAGCAACTCTTCCTGTTTCAGTGCTTTTTGACATCCAAGTGACGCATTGCTGTTTTGGCAGAGGCAAACCTCGTGGTAGGCTGCATATAAATAGGTTAACAATGGTGGCATGTGATAAACTAATAACACCACACACAAAAACTTGTCATAAAGTAAACGGCTTAGGAATTTTTCATCTGTACATTATTATGTATTTATTATTAATAATAAGTACCTAATACCGTGCAGAATTAATATCAACAGTGCTAGGATGATCAGCTGGGCTTATTTTTTCCCCCCTGTACACCAGATAAAAGAAAAATAGGCAAAGTAGGCAATTATAATTGGCCATTATTCCAATAAAGGTTTTTCCCTTCTCAAATTAGTCCATGAAAACTGCACACAATCCAAATCCCATGAACCTGAGAGGTGTTAATAAACATCTGGTCATGGTTTTTGCTTAATTAGCAATCCTTAGTTTGGTCTGAAGGTTTTTTTGTGTAAAACAAAACACACGTATACACACACACACACACGCATGCATGCTCTTCCTCTTCGTAACAATACTAAAAAGGGGGGGGGGGGGGGGGGGGGATTGTTTCTGAGCCACAGCCCTTCAGCAGTCCAAACCAGCTCCTTTTAAGCGCTCTGTGGAAGAATTGGATTTTTAAGTCTTATAATTTGTCAACACGGCAGAATAAAATGAAAGCTATTTGGATTTGTCTGTTTCTGTTCATTTTACCAGACTAATGTCACCTCAATCAGACCTACAAAATCCCTGTATTTTACTGGAAGGAAAATTACCATTTTTAAATGCAAAAAGAAATTGTGTACTTACTACAGGTTACTGAAAAATGCCATTTTATTATTCTTAGCATCCAAAATCTTACAGCACCATCTCTCTAAGGAGCAGCATTGGCAGCAAGGTAATGGATAAACATGTAACTGGGCTTGCAAGACTATCCTGTCTAAATTAGATAAAAGAAAAGTAGGAAGAAAACTCCAAGATAAGTAGTACAAAGTAAATCAAAACAAATCATCTTACCAAACTTTATTCGCATCTGATACCATTTTTAGAAATTAAGGTCAGTTTTGTGGAACTAATAGGGAGTTACACCTATATATCTTGGGCACCATGACAATGCTTGAGAGGAAGATTTATACACTATGGTCGCAGATGCAGAAGAAAGATATGAGAGATCAAATGGAAGTGCATGATAACAAATGAAAAATGGTCCCCACAGCCCATAAATTAATTGAGAAAAGAAGGTTGTCATTATTTGAACATGCTTTAAAATAAGGTATGGGGTCCAGATGGCAGAGAATAGATAGGCCAACAAAGTTTGAGTAATTGATGACTTAAAAATAAAACAAGATCTTAAAGAAATGAATCATGTTAGGAGAGTTAGAGGAGGAATATTAGATGAAAAAGCACAAAAACTCCTCAAAACTTCAGAGCAAAAATCAAAGTATAGGAAAACAGACACATTTTTTTGTGAGGGATCTAAATAAATGTAAGTAATAAATATTTCAGGCAGCAATTGTATCCCCATTAAGGACACTCTTCTATTGTCATTTCATTAACCTATTCAGCTTTGTTTTCGTGATTTTGCTTCTCTCTTCTGTGGTCTAGGAGTTTTTAGGAATGAACTGAAAGAAATTATCAAAGCCTGTGCTATAAAAATCACAATTATTGTTTCTACTCCCATCACTGTTGTTAGCTCAGAAGGTCATTGCAAAGAGCCCATGGGTAAACAGAGATGCTTTCCAGAGCTCAGTGCCTGCACTTACAGTATCTTATTTTCAGCAGCACAGTTTGCTGTTCAGGTTAAAACCAAAGCCTTCTTTGCCTCATTTGCAGGTTAGCAGGGTCAGGTGGGTCAGGGAGGAAGTGCTAACACTCACATGCATTTTATTGTTTGTTTGTTTCATCTTTTTCTTCCCCTCTCTTCTTGTTCTTCAGTCCCACACTGAAGGAGTGGAAGCATGTGCCTTTAAACAGCATGTCAGTATTAGGCAATGTCATTAAATAAATAAATAAACTAGGTACAATTTTATTTTCGCCTTTGAAATTTCACCCATTGAGAACATGAAAACAGCTGTATGGGATAGGGTGTTTGTGCATGCAGATGCGTATAACATATTTGCATACATCTGCACGTGTGTGTATGTATGCATGTGTGCATTTTCCCCTTTTGTCATTTTTCAGAACATTAGAGCATTTAATACTTTGGAAGGCACTCATCCAAACAGAGCTCCATGTAAATGCACTATGTACAAGCCAAGAAAGAACGGCTTCAGGCTGATAGAAACCTCAGAAGTATGTTAAATCATAGTACTCAACTGTTCCTCATTAGAACACTCCTCATTTCTTTTTTATTTCCACTTAGAAAAAAAATAATTCCTCCAAAGCCACTTACTTCGATGCTACACTCTAGGAGCATATTATGAATATTCAGATTGGAAATAGAGCACCATCTAATAACATGCAACACAAAGGAGCCCTGAAATGTATTCAGCCTCTTATTTACATTTGCTATGAGAGATATTGCATTATCAAACAATGGCTCCATTCCACACTGTATCCGCTACCCCTCGCATTAGGCTCCTTGGGAACTTATTATTGATGACAAAAATGCATCTAATGAGAGCATGCAGACTTGCTAAATGTATAGGTAAGCTATATTGCCTATAAGAAAGATAGGCCTAAAGGAAAAAACATCAAAGCCTGAGAGCTGATTTGTTAAGTGCAACTGAGATGAGAAGGAAAGCAAACTTAGGGACATTCCCATCACCGTGCACAATGATGTCATTAAGGTGCATTAATCTCAAAAAAGATACATCCAGGAAAACTAAAAACATGCCCCTCACTGTGGAAAGCAAGCAAAAAGGCTTGAAAATATTCAGAAGACAGAAATATACAGGCGACAAACATTTCAAGGGAAAGATAGTTGCCAGCAGGATTGATCTGAATACTCAAACCAGTGATTTATTTTTCATGCTTCTCATAAAAAGGAGAGATTCTTTCTTCCCCTCCTCTCTCCCTCACTCTCGCGCTCACTCGCTCTTTCCCAGACAGTAGAAAGGATGGGATGAGAATCGCCCATTGAGCAATGGCTGCCTTTTCACAGGCACTACAAATGAATGCGGGATACTGGAGAGACCAATTCAGACACTTTGCAAGGAGCATATCAAAAATGGGATAATCCACATCCTTTGCATTTGTAATGGAAGAAAGGGAAAAAGGACAATTTCATTAAAAGTCCAGCCTCTGTAAAGAGAATGTTAAATAGTTTCATATCCAAACCTGAACTGCTTTGAATGCAAGTCCTGCTTGCCCTTAACTGAAATGAAATTTTACAAATCCAGCTGTACATATAGACTGAAAATGAGAGACAAAATATTTACTCATGGACTCAACAGTCCTTTTTTTAAGAGGGTGGGGGTTAACTATTGATTTTTTTAACAATATAAATTTAGCATATTTCACATGATCCATTGCATTCCTTAGAACCATTATGATGCAGTTTACATGATTTATTCAGAATAAGGTCCACTTTTAGCTATATTTAAGTCTCCTATTTGTTATTTAACATGTGTTTAATGTTTTCTGCCCCTGCTGTGCACAGCTGCAAGCTGCTATTTTTTGGCAATTTTTGTGACTGTGAAGTGATTTGTGTCTTTGAATCTCACCTTTCTATTCCATGGCCTGCTGTTTGTGTTTTTGTTTTTTTTTGTTGTTGTTGTTTGTTTGTTTTTTCTAAACTTTAAGAAATACATTGCACTGCATTAGGACCTTTACTTCACTTGATGGAAGTAAACATGAAGCCTAAAAGGACCTTAAAAAACCATGGCAGATATCTTTATGGGGTAGATACAAGGACATGTATGTAATTGATTTAGCATTTTTTGACACTGTACTTCAAAGTAGTTAAGAAAAACCCTCAAAAATTTCAGTAATAACATACGAACTACTAACTGAGTGCTGGCAAACACTTCACTCATCACTTACAGCCTAGGCACATAAATCTTCCATGGCAAGGAATCTTCCATATTGTACAACTTCATTATGATTTTTTCTGTTGATCTCTATTACAAGAAGTCTAAACAGAAAAAATAAGTTATTATGGTACAGTATATTTATAATATCCTACCTATTTCTACAATAATCAAGCAAGCAGAGCATGATTCTGAAGTCCCACAGGTAGATACAAACGACTGAGGAGAATTCTGCATCAAAAGAATGGTCACAATGTAAGGATTCTGGAATTTCAATTGGCTTCCTGGAAGCAAAACTTTTAAAGCTGTAATAATGAATGATGGCAAAGCATGACAGCAATAGCAATGCAATTACCATTTTTGCTTTGCTTTGCTTTGTTTTTGTTAGTATTGAACGGGACTTTCCCAAATGTGGCTAGGAGCAATTGTGAAAGTTTGCAGGAAGGCAATGCATTCATCTCCAGCCACAGTGTTTAGGCACAGTTGGTATCACCAGACCTGATCCTGCCCAGACTTGATCCCAGCTAGACATGATCCAAGCCAGACCTGATCCCCCACACTGCTCCCCATGGAGCAGGAGGAGCTGGTCAGCACCCCTTTGTGTGAGACCCCATGGCCACATATGAAACCATCAATAAAAAGCACTCCAACAAAAGGACCTAATCACCAGACACTCACCTGTACGTCCCAACCCCACTCAGGCTGGAAAAGGCACCTTCACAGATAATTGCTGCCTCATCCAGTTATGGCTTTTCATCCATAGCTCAGCCTGCAGAAAAAGGCAGCCTTCCCAGCAGACCTCATCTTTTCATCTGCTGTTTTCCTTCAGTCACCTCTTGATTTTGAGGAAATGAATCAGTTCTCTCTTGCAAATGAGAATCTACGTATAATTCATGGGCAATGAATGTGCAATGTTCATATAATGATCTAAAAAGGCAGTTAGTAGCGCATAATGCGTATGGTGGTACCTATTCCTTTCTTTTATTTGGAGTGAAGTGGGAGTGCTTTGTGTGTGCGGAACCTCAGAGATCATGCTGGGGAGTCACTCTCTTTTTTGGAAGGCTCATATTCCACATCACCAGTAATATAAGCAAGTGAAACACTGTTGGTGAATATTGAGGGTATTTGTCGTCACTCTTTATGATATCTCTGAATAATTCAGTGTCTATCAAACTGCTGCTTTAATTGATAGGAGAGCATTCCCCCCTAACATTTTCAAGCAAATATAGTAAGTTAAAATGACCATGTCCAATTTTGAATATGTTTACCTGTTAAGTGCAAACTTAGTAACTTCATTTATCTGATTTTAATGAAAATGGAAAAGTACTGCTACATGACTATTTTTAAGAAAGTAACATATACCAGTTATTACTGTTTGATGTATGTTTCCCATCCTTTATAGGATCTATAAGAGAAAAGCCATGTTGAAACAGTCTTAATGCAATGCCTTTAAACTTATCTAAACCACATTCAACTGACTGCACTGGGAAAATTGAATCTTTTCCTCACAATCTTAGTGACATGAAAAATATATAATACAGTAAATGATTAATGCAGTTATAAACTATACCTGAGATAAGATTTAAGTATTCATATTTCTATCATGTTAATACACCACGATAAACCCATGAAGCAAACTTGACCATAGCATTTGTTATTCTGTCCAGTGTTCAATTATTCTTTGTCCAAATACAATTTAGGGGCTTGCTGGAATACATTCTCTGGGTATGAAACATTATGTGCTACAGTGAGATAATCAAAGCAGTGGTCAGCAACTGTAGACCTTGATGCAGTATACACAGAGCTGCAAAATAAAAGGGAGCCCTGAATATAACCACATGCAGGTTTTTGTTTGGGTGTCCAACATACGTTGTTTACATGTGAAAGCATTATTTTTCTTGCTTTCCTTACATTTCACTGGAAGCTTTATATTTTTAGGTAAATTTGAATTGAAGTAATCACAGACATGCTTAGCAACTAGCCAAGCAATTTCAAACCACATTTCTTTAATAACCAAGGTATTCTTCTAATTTGTGCAGTAAGGGTCAATTCTGCCTGTGAGAAACACATGTATACAACTCTGAATGGTTATCAAGACAAAAAAAAAAAAAAAGAAAAAAAGTGCCTGCAGTGATGACCACTTTGTTTTGTTGATGGGCATTTCATCACAAGGATCCCATGCCTCCATGTAAATAATAACACTTGTAACTGTGGACAAGCAGCATGTCTAGCAGGCAGAGCACAAAATTGGGAGCCAGGATGTGAAACCTGTGGTTCTGATTCAGCCAGCAGCTTTAGGTTACTTGAGGAATCAGCTTGCCAAACTTCAAAATGAGTATAAAACTCCATTTCAAAGGTGCATTCATACCTTTGAATGAAAGGTAAGATAACTCTGAAATTAGATAAAATTAAAAGGTTATGAAGATATTCCAGAAGTTTAACCTGCCTCTGAGTAAGGGGTCCGAGCAGAAGACCTCCAGAGGTCCTGTTCAACATAAAATTATTCTACAACTCAATTATTTCAGTGTTTGGCAGCACTGGGTTTAAAACAGCTGCCACTCCAAGCCCTTTTCCCACAGCTCCAGCCCTTAACATATCATCCGCTCTTAATATCCATATTAAATAAATAAATAAATAAATCTGGCAGAATTAGAATATGATACACCTTTCTGGGTGGAGTTGTTTTCCCCCAAAGCATCCACAAGCTCTTCTTTCATTAAGTAAGCCTTAAGAACACAAGAGCATCAAAAACGATAAGCACAATGAAATACTTCCCACTACCTGTGTAAAATTTAAGTAGAGTATAATAATTCTTTATTTCAATGATGTTAATTTTATGGTCTTGTTCACTTCCTATTCGATCAGAACCTATGGCATATAATAGCTATTATCATTTCAAATGAAAAACCATATATGTTTGTGTATGTACCAGGATACTCACTGTTGTAGTGGTAGTGTTAGTACCAGAGATTTTTTATTTAAGAATAAAAGAGCTGGCACAATTGGGCAGCCCTAGCACACAGACACCATTACTGCTCTGATAAAACAGTGCCATATACAGCTGTTAATTAGGTATTGACGTGCACATTTGCCTCTATAGACACTGACAGTAACTCCATTTTCATTTTTCTATGTGTACTTCCATGTATATATGTAAATCTGACCTGCAATAAATATTTTATTTCTCCCCAGCTCTCCTGGTTTACTTTCATGCTTGTTGCATAACTTCTACAAATACAATTGGTTTTACTTCATGAGCAAGATACATCAAGTATCTTTCTTTTTGTAATACATTTTCATTTCTCAGGTTTTCTATCTTGGTCTGTGCTACTCTTAGTGATGCAAACTCTTGAGACTTAAAGTCCTCACAGCAATCTACAACAATTTCAAAACATGCCTATGATAATCCCATTATCACACAAGCTTGCAGTGACAAAATGATCTCAGTGCAAGTCTGCAATGACCCTCTGGAAAGCAATACAGTTATAATGTGAGATTATACAGGTAAAATGAATCCATCAAAACACACACTGTGTTTGAATTTCTGTGTGGAGTCCTGGTGAAATGATAAAATCAAGTTCACAATTATGGTACGTTACATTTATGTTAATGCAATGGTAAGATGGGAGGAGCTGTGTTCAAAAAATATGTAGCAAGACTGGTGTAAAATACAAAAGTGGTGAAGCAAGTCCAGTAGTGAAAGTTCAACCAATTTGCAGAATGGAGCTTAAGAGATTTGTTCAGGTGTCGTTGGTCTATAAGGGGTGCAAAGGCTGTGTGCCAGCAACTCCAGTACATCAAAGCTGCCCAGCAGATCAGGCACATCCAGCGATGGAGCCCAAACCTCTGCAGTGCTACACAGCCATGTTGCTTGCCCATCTGTGGCCACCCAAGGCACCTTCCTCAGTGTTTGTGAAGAGCTATTATCCAAGCCATGTTCAGCCTCCCACCAGTGCAGTAATGATTACTGTTTATCATGCCTTCCAGTGCTCAAAAGGGCAAAGTGAAATCAGCACTGAATTCATAAATTTATCAATTAAAAGAGGAGAGGGGGAATACATCATCAGCCACAGAAATGGTCAGGCAGAAGCATATTCTGCATAAAAGATTACACCTCCTCCTGCTGGAGCAGAACAGACCCAGGGGGTGTGGCAGAGGTAGGAGCCCGACTCTATGACTTTGACCAAGGAAGCAGGAAAGCAGAGGTGCTTCTTCAGGGAAACAGAGGTGCTCTCCTGCCCCTGCTTTTGATTTTATTCAGCTTAACGCAGTTTTTCATTATAACGCCGACAAAGAGAAAATCAACAGGGGCACCAGGCATTGCTTAGGCAAACAAGCCATTTCGCTGGGCTGGCCTGCAGTACGTATGGGTGAGGCAAGCTTCCCAGCTGGTGGCATAGCCTCTGGTACTAGCACTCCTGGTGAGCCACTCCTGGCTTCTCTGTATTGTTTGTTTTTTTTTTGTTTGTTTGTTTGTTTGTTTTGTTCAGATGTGTGGAGAGCACAAACATAATGCAATATGCTGGCTAGTAACAAGTGGAATCAATCTCACACAGCATTAAATATGTAAAGTCAGGTATCTAACCTGCACTACTCACTAAGCTACATCTTATTTTATAATCAGTGAAGACTATAATCCATTTCATCTGACCAATGTTAAGACTCTGTCTTAGCACAAACTGCCCTGTTTCACTCTACTGACTTTAAAGGGTAGCTAGCTCAGATTTAATCACCTAACTTTTAGATATCAAAGTCAAGGAAGATTAATACTATATATCCAGTATTCCATGGACGTCAACTGAAATGAGCAAAAAGTAAGGAGAAAGTAGTCAAACTACTTACCCTTTTGATAATTAGGAACCATAAGATGTTTGCTTACAGAATATGACTTTCAGAAATAACTTAAATAAATCAGTGAAGATGTCAACTATGGCAGATGCTTTGTATCTACATCTGTATGGGTTTCATAACACTTATTAAAAGCTTCAGATATCTTGCTTGGGAAAGCCCTTCTAGATGAAAAGGTGACTTACACAGATAGCCTGTTCTAATAACATTTTGGGTTGAAAGTATGACTTTTTTTGCTTTGAACCTGTGCTGTCTGTGTAGGACTAGAAGGTATTCTGAGCAACTTTGCCAGTGACACCAAACTTGGAGGAGTTGTGGACTCTGATGAGGGTGGAAAAGCCTTGCAGAGAGATCTGGACAGATTGGAGAGCTGGGTTGTCACCAACCACATGAAGTTTAACAAAGGCAAGTGCTGGGTCCTGCACCTGGGATGGGGCAACCCTGGCTATACGTACAGACTGGGCAATTTGATCCTGGAGAACACCCCCTCAGAGTGGGATCTGGAGGTTGTGGTTGACAGCAAGTTGAATATGAGCCAGCAGGGTGCCCTGGCAGCCAGGAGGGCCAACTGTATCCTGGGATACATCAAGCACAGCATCGCTAGTCGGTCAAGGGAGGTGATTGTCCCACTCTACTCTGTGCTGGTGTGGTCTCACCTTGAGTGTGTAGTTCTGGGTACCACAGTACAAGAAGGACATTAAACTGTTGGAGAGTGTTCAGAGGAGGGTGACGAAGATGGTGAAGGGCCTAGAGGGGAAGATGTATGAGGAGCGGCTGAGGGCACTGGGCCTGTTCAGCCTGGAGACGAGGAGGCTGAGGGGGGACCTCATTGCAGTCTACAACTTCCTCACAAGGGGGAGTGGAGAGGCAGGTGACCTATTCTCTGTAAACACCAGTGATAGGACCCACGGGAACTATGTTAAGCTGAGGCAGGGGAAGTTTAGGCTGGACATCAGGAAGAGGGTCTTCACCGAGCGGAAGGTTGCACACTGGAACAGGCTCCCCAGTGAAGTCTGAATTTAAGAAGTGAATGGACTGTGCACTTAGTCACATGGTATAAACTTTTGGGTAGACCTGTGCGGTGCCAGGAGTTGGTCTGGATAATTCTTGTGTGTCCCTTCCAACACCAGATATTCTATGATTCTATGATTTGAAGTGAGGGAGAGTCCATAAACCTTAATGGTATAATTGAAAATGATCTGGCATCAGTGGTGTCATATCTGGGGATGAGCCACTGCATGTCCCCTACTATGAGTCTTACAGGTAACAGTTATCTGAGAAATTAAGGGAGAATTTCCTGTGTGTCATTAGCCCCCTCTGAAGACAAGATGAATGGGAGGTATTTAATGAGAGTAGCTCAAGACTTGACAGATTCAAGTAAAGAAGAGGCCAAGTCCCAGTTCCTCACACATGAACAATTTTCCCAGCCAACCAACATGCTGCAGTAACAGAAAATCAAGGAAAGCTTTCCTATGCTATTGCTTTTAAAAGTGTTTTAAAGTGATTGACAGCATTCATATTCTCATTATGGCATCTGCAGATAATGAGGTATCTCAGCACAGGAATATCCACTTCTTAAGCATGCCAGGAATAGTATCACTGACGTTTGAGCAAAAACATTGCAATTTCACACAATACCTCTACATTTTAGGAACGTCAAAACACAGCCTGATGCTGGAGCCATGGCTGCTGAAATCACATGGTAAGCTGGTATCTCTTAAAAGAATTATTATGGATGTAATGTATCTATTTAGCCAGTCAGGATCATGAGTTTTAATTCTGCAGATTAGAGCAAGCTCCCTCCAGAATTTGAAGACTCGCTTCCCTTTCTCCTTTTGAAATCTTCATAATTTTCTATAAACAAGGGTTAAAAAATGTCTTAAGTGCTGTGAGGAACTTTCTGATCCAAGGAAGGAAAGTGTGCTGCCTGATGGGGTCACCTGCTGGGCACCAGGCACAGGGACACTGAGTGAGCAAGCTGTTCTACCCTGCTCCAGGGAAAATGTTCTGAATACTGAAGAGGTTTACACCAAATAATCAGTGGAGCAGTGCTGGAAATGCGTGTCTTCTCTCCTTTCACAGCTGTCTGTAGATATGGAGAGGGCATTGCCAGCACCATCTCCCCCACTTCCCCTTGGGCTGGGTGAGATGCTGATGTTGGGACACGTGCCTTTACCAACTACTTTTTCTCATCTTTGAACACACATCTGGCTTGGGTGGTCTTAGAATAGGAAGCAAGCACTGGATGTCCTTAAGAGGAACAGATGTCCTTAGCATGAAAGAAAGAAAGCAGGCCTTAGCATGTGTAACAGAGAGAAAGAATGTCTCTGAATACATTTCTAATGGCATAGGACATTACAGCTGCTTTTTCCCCCCACCATGCTTCTGCTGTTTGACCCTCGTCCCAGCTAAAAGCACAAGGCATGTTAGGCAGAAACTCATATTATCAGCTCTGCTGCTGAAAATATCCACTGATCCACCACAGCCTTGTAGTTACACAGCCTGCATGAGGGCACCTATGAACAAAAACAGAAAGATTTGCAGAAGGCCTTCACACTAAACTAGAAAAAGGATGCATAGGGTCATACATACAGAATTCATTACTACTCCTTCATTCTGCAGAAATCATTTCGGCAGCTCGATATCAAAACTTCAGTCAAATGTCCTGTAGAGATGAGGTACTTAAAAAATACCACTGTGGCTAAAGAGAAGATAGTAAAGATGTGAGATTGATCGCTAGTCCTTGGCGTCACCCATAAGCTAAATTGCAGCAGGTGTACTGAAATGAAAATGTACACCAGAATATAGGATTAGGCTTTATACTCCTTTCAAAGGCTTCTTTAAAAAAAACATATTAAAAAATCTAAACTTTTCGTAAATAAAAATTGAAAACAATCTCAGAACAATAGGTTATTAAATCCATATAATATTGCATATTGATATTTCTCAGGGTTTTTTGTTTGTTTGTTTCATGGAAAAGTCTGAAAAATCAGTGTCCTAGATGAAAACCACAGATGGATTTCTAAAGTTAAACCAGTAAAAGCAATGCATTGTGAAAGGTGATACAACAGCCTGAAGTATAGTGTTTTGCTAAATACTAAATAAGCCTTGTTTAATTATGACAAGATGAAGGTCTTGTGGTTAGGACACCTTGTCAAATATGAGCAATTTCAGTTTAATGTGCTGTTACAGCACAGCTTCTGAGTGTAACTTTGGCCATATCATTTAGTCTCCACTTCCCATCTTCAAAACGGAAACATGATTCCCTTCACATATTCTTGGTGTGGTTTCTCTCTAGGTTTGATGGGGGAAGGGAGGGGAGCTAAAAGTGACAGAGAAGGTCTGGGTGAAGTTGTCACTGCTGTCACTGTTGAAGATAATAGGGAAAAACCTCTGAGTTGTCCCATAAGATCGTCCAAGGATGAATTTCTGATGCAGGTGGTGGAGGAGCCAACGAGGAGGGGGGTGCTCCTAGACCTTGTTCTTACCAACAGGGATGTGAAGGTCGGGGGCAGCTTGGGATGCAACGACCATGAGATGGTGGAGTTCAAGATGGAAATTGGTGGAAGAAGTAAGGCTAAAAGCAGGATTGTAACCCTGGATTTTCAGAGACACAACTTTGACCTCTTCCAGGATCTGCTTGGGAGTACCTCATGGGCTAGGTTGCAAGAAGACAAGGGTGCTTATGAGAGTTGGGCTACATTTAAACAGCACTTCTTCCAAGCTCAGGATCGGTGCATCCCTAAGGTTAGGAAATCAGGGAAGGGGGACAGGAAACCTGTGTGGATGAGCAAGGAGCTCATCGATAAGATCAAAAGGAAGAGGAAGGTTTATGAAATGTGGAAAAAGGGCCTGTCCTCTTGGGAGGAGTATAAAAGTGTTGTCAGGGCCTGCAGGGACACGATGAGGAAGGCTAAAGCCCATCTAGAGATGAGGCTTGCAAAAGAGATAAAAGATAATAAGGAGTTGTTGGTTTTGTTTTTTTTTTGTTTGTTTGTTTGTTTTTTTAACTATGTAAACAGTAAACGGAAGACTAGGGATAATGTGGGTCCCTTGCTGAACGAGGCGGGTGTCCTGGTAATGGAAGATGCTGAGAAGGCAGAGATACTGAATGCTTTCTTTGCTTCAGTCTTTGCTTCATGGAACCTGCTTTGGCAGGGGGTTTGAACCCGATGATCTTTCGAGGTCGCTTCCAACCCCTACAGTTCTGTGATTCTGGGATTCTGTGACTCCCTCCCCTCCCAGGACTCCTCAACACTGGAGGGAAGAGAAAGAGTCTGGGAAGTGGAGGGCTCCTCCCTTGTTGACAAGGGAGTGGTTCAGGAGCATTTGAGTGGGCTCAACGCACACAAATCCACGGGTCCTAATGGGATGCATCCACATGTGCTAAGGGAGTTGGCAGGGGTGATCACCAAACTGCTCTCTATCATCTTTGAAAGGTCCTGGAGGACAGAAGAGGTGCCTGAAATAGGAGGATAGCCAATGTCACTCCAGTCTTCAAGAAGGGCAAAAAGGAGGATCCGGGAAACTACAGGCCAGTCGGTCTCACCTCTGTCCCTGGAAAGGTGTTGGAACAGCTTGTTCTGGATGCCATCTCCAAGCAATTGGAAGAGAAGAAGGTTATGAGGAGTAGTCAGCAAGGATTCACCAAGGGGAAGTCGTGCTCAACCAACCTCAATGCCTTCTATGATGGCATCACGAGCTGGGTAGATGGGGGAAAAGCAGTGGATGTCATCTACCTTGACTTTAGCAATGCTTTTGATACTGTCTCCCATGACATCTTGATAGCAAAGCTGAGAAAGTGTGGGATAGAGGAGTGGACAGTAAGGTGGGTTGAGAACTGGCTGACTGGCCGAGCTCAGAGGGTGGTGATTGGCGGTGCAGAGTCCAGCTGGAGACCTGCGACTAGGGGTGTTCCCCAGGGGTTGGTACTGGGTCCAGTCTTGTTCAACATCTTCATCAACGACCTTGATGAGGGAATAGTGACTGTCCTCAGCAAGTACACTGATGACACAAAGCTGGGAGGAGTGGCTGACACACCAGAAGGCTGTGCTGCCATTCAGTGAGACCTGGACAGGCTGGAGAGATGGGCAGGAAGAAACCAAATGAGATTTAATAAGAGCAAGTGTGGAGTCCTGCACCTGGGAAGGAACAACCACATGCATCAGTACAGGCTGGGGGATGACCTGCTGGAGAGGAGCTCTGAGGAGAAGGACCTGGGGGTCCTGGTGTACGACAGGTTGACCATGAGCCAGCAGTGCACCCTCATGGCAAAGAGGGCCAATGGGATCCTGGCATGCATTAAAAGGAGCGTGGCCAGCAGGTCAAGGGAGGTGATCCTTCCCCTCTACTCTGCCCTGGTCAGGCCTCACCTTGAGTACTGTGTCCAGTTCTGGGCTCCCTGGTACGAAAAAGACAGGGATCTCCTGGAAAGAGTCCACCAGAGGGCCACAAAGATGATACGGAGCCTGGAGCATCTTCCCTATGAGGAAAGGCTGAGAGACCTGGGTCTGTTCAGCCTGGAGAAAAGAAGACTGAGAGGAGATCTCATCAATGTGTATATACCTGAGCTGTGGGAGACAGGGATTTGGCCAACCTCTTTTCAGTGGTTTGTGGGGACAGGACAAGGAGTAATGGTCACAAGATAGAGCACAGGAAGTTCTGCACCAACATGCGAAAGAACTTCTTCACGGTGAGGGTGACATAGCACTGGAACAGGCTGCCCAGTTGGTGGAAGGTTGTGGAGTCTCCTTCTCTGGAGATATTTACGGCCTGTCTGGACGCCTACCTGGGCAGCCTGCTCTAAGGAGCCTGCTTTGGCACGGGGGTTGGACCCAATGATCTTTCAAGGTCCCTTCCAACCCCTTCAATTCTGTGATTCTGTGATTCTGTGGTTGGTCTACTGAGGCAGCAGTTGTATTCCTTCCGCACACAGGAAAGACGCTCAAGTTGGTTAGGTCTCCATGTATGCCTCCATGTCTGTCTGCAGAAAATAATGCATTAAATAAAATGGCTGCAGAAAATAATGCATTAAGTGAACAAGTCATTTTTTCAGAATTATAGGAGAATTCAGCAAAACAAGTACCAAAAGTATTAATCAGTTAAATTTCTAGCACCTGTCTGGAATGGTACCATACTTCTGTTAGAATTGGTCTACCTTATGAAGATAATAAATCCTACATTTTTATGTCTTTTTTTCCTCCTTGTGCTCAAGAGATTTCTTATTATGCTTTGTGACCAAGCACCACACTAAATGTTGAGCCCTTTCTTCAGGTTGTAGCTAAAAGAGATGAAAATGATGTCTCATAATGACAGATGTCAGAGGGATCTGTGGGAATCAAACAGCTTTCTGGAAAACCTAGTGCACAAGCTGCTTGACCCAGTTGTTGCTGCCCCTGCACAACCCAGCCACTGACTTGCACACCAGGACTCTACCCCTGCACTGTCTGATGCAGAAGCAGCATGGGACAGGCGGTGAGAGACAGAGAAGGGCAGCTGCAAATGAAAATCACCCTGGGGAGGGTTACAACTAAATAAAGTTTTCAACAATAAGATTCCAGAGACTGCTGACTGGAGAAAAGCTCAATATTTTAGTCTCAGTACAAATTTGCTTCAATCTTATACAACTCCCATGCAGCAGCATCCACAGCTGCATGCTGTAAACAACAAACAAATCTATTTCCATCAGCCCTGCTGATGCTATGAGAAAAGTGCCTGAGCATAAGACATGCACAGATGTAGAGTCTCACCTGAGCCTAGTGCTGCCCTCCATTTGGCCCCTCTAACTTAATATCGTTGTTACAAAGCTATTGGTCTCCTGGTAGCAAGCTGGCTCAATGTAGAGCCTCTTCTTCCAGCTAATCTGACAACTCCGATCCAAGAAGCATCAAGGGCCCAATTAAGAAGACACATCTTATCAAGGAGCTTATTTTGCATAACAGAATACAAATGACGAATAAAAATTTAATGTTTAATAACTTAGTACAAAGAGGGCTGTTGATATAGAATGCCTGGAATTTTTATGGCGGCTGTCAGACTTGTGATAAAACTGTTATATAGGAACACTTGGCAAAAAACAGCGTAGAATTTTTCAGTAATGGTGTGTGCATGATATTGCATTAATTCTTGATAGGAAAGTAACTGTAAGCCTGGGAATCAGCCAGTTTGAGTTTCATTGTAAGATGATTGTTTTTTGGTTTTTTTTGAAGGACATCTAAATACATTTTAATGAAGAGTTAGCTGAATGGATTGTCAGTACTTCATAAATGCATTTGTGTGTTTGCTGAAGTCCAGAAATTATAGGCAAACCATCGAATCCCTCTGGGTTCAGAATAACTTTGTCAAATTCAGTGATGTGGCTGCAGCTTCTAGTAACCATCATTAATGGATAGTAGAGAGTAAGCTTAAAGAGGAAGGAAAGGTTATCTATAAGGCTTTGCCTTTGCTTGGTAGGGGCATTTCTTCAATTTACTTAAACTGTGTGCAACAGTCGAACACGGATGTAGCTCTTTTCTGCCTCTAATGATCATAATCTCCAGGAAAGCTTGATTTACCTTTGTTCTTACAATTACAATTTACACATTAGAAGTCCTTCAGGATAATAAACAAGATATTTTTGTGCTTTAAGGTCTGATACAAAATAATACTTCTCCAATCAGCAAGTATGCATTGTATTATTAAATAATTTATGCAACCTCTGTAACTAGCAAGTTCTGTAAATATGTAAATACCAAACAGGGGAGGAAAAAAAAAAGTGTTCAGAATTCCTCCAAACCATTTTCATAGAGCTGATGCTCTTACTTGGGTATGAAACACTCACATCGTATTCTGATGAATTTGCCATATATGCTAATACTATTTTGTAAAAAAAAATAATAATTAATTCATTCATAATAATAATAATCTAAATATATAAGTATAGAAATTAAGTCATCTTTACCAGTAAATGTTCATTAAGTAATGCTAAAATAATGCTGAATTAGAGTGGAACTCTTTTAGAGATACATCTCACATCCATATGAATACTAAATGAATTTCTTATTCATTCAATTCTATTGTATTAGTGTTATTACAATGAATACTAAATGAATTTGTAATGATTGGATACTTAAAATAAAGTGTTACCCCTTTACAATAGTCATCAAACTTTAAGGACAGTTTGAGATAAAAAAGATGATGTACTGGTGGGGGAAAAAAAGGTTCAACTGTATAGTTCAGACTATTGAAAGATATAATTTATCTAATGATGCTAATATTCAGATGCAGTCATATTAGAATTAATACTACAGGAGTGGACCCTTATACAGAGGATTTGTTGCAGAAATAAAATCTATCAGTAACAGTTTCATTGTTCCATCATTATGAACTCATTTGGTATTCACTGTAATAGCACTGATCATAATGAATTTGTTTGATATTCATGTGGCTCTCACATGCATTAACATAGGCTTTCTGCTGTAATTCAACATCCAACAAGCATTAGTTAAAGCAGACTTTGGTTTAGGCATTAACTAGTATTATGCCACTGAAGTTTCCTTTCAGCTTATAAGCAGTTAAGGGACGCTTTTCTCTGTCTAATTCCTGGCTCTTTCTTTTCTCAGATACATTATTTTGAGCTGGAAAGCCTCCTAAAAGACCCCACACTGCCTTTTCATATGATCATAGGTGCGTGCCATCTTATATCTCAGGCAACAAGCCAGAAAGCCAGAATTTTATCACCCAGGCACATTACCTCAATATTCCCTTGCCAATAGTGGCTTTGGCTCAGCCTGGAGCTGGCAGGGTACCAAGGGAGCAAGAAATCCTGACTCCTGGTGCTAAATGGATTTTGTTGCTTTAGGTTTGGAAATGCCAGGACTTCACAAGCATTGGATAATATTTATTTGGCAAAATGAACTCCTGCCCTTGCACTATCTTTCTCAAAGGAAATAACTCCATGGCAAAAAGCTGGGTAAATCTTTGGAAAGTTTTCATAAAGGAGGGAACTCGGCCAGGTTTTCAGCAGTTTTGACTCACTTGAAATGTTTTGGGCATTCCTCAGTCAAAGCTTGACTAACACTGGCTCTGGTACGATTCAGCCTCAGTCGGGGTGTTATATTCCATTTCCCCATTGTCTCTTTCTCTATTATATCTTCAAGATATTATAGATGAGCAATAAATGAACTATAATAACTATTAACAAGAATTATAGCAACTTTTATGCATAAGTATTCAAAACACTAGGGGCCACACGCTCAGGTAATACACATGAATTTAGTTCATGTAATCAATTTGATTGTATTAATTGGTAACGCGAAATTAAAGAGTCAGGCAATCTGCTGATGCTATCAGCAGTGCTCCTGTAACCCAAAACATTTTCAAAATCCTGTCCCTGTTTCATTCTGGTGTCTCACAAAGGAGGTTTTTCTTTGGCTTTCCTGATTGCTACGTATAAAGAATTTCTTCCTCTCCTACAACCTCCCTTTCTCCCTCCCTTCTCCCAACAACCAGAAGGCTGCAGCACACAGGTATCTTTTCCTCTCCTTGGGGCCTAGAAGTGTGAGGAGAAGGCAAAGGCTTCAGCAGAGACCTACTGGCTCCCAAAAACCTGGCAAGAGAGATGAGCTACAAACCCTTCTCAGAAATACCCTGTCCCCGGTTCGGAAGGCTGACCACAGGACTTGGGGAAGGCCAGCTCCCCATCTGCTCTCTCAAAGCTGAATTGGGTCTGCAACAGGCTCCTCGCCCAGGCTTCCTGCACAGCACAGACATCAGCAGAGCCTACTCTTGTTCAGCCCCACAGAGAGGCTATTTGGGGTGCCTGTACCAGACGCCCAAAGCAGGCAGGCTCATTAGAACTTAAATTAGGAAAATACATGCATTAAGCGGTGAGGGATGAGTTTGGATGCTCGGTGCCAGGCAGCAGGAGACAGGCCTCTCTTACTGGGAGCAGCTGTGTGAGGCTGAGCCCAGAAGGAGAGCAGGACTGGTCATGGGGAGATAGGAGGAGCTGCCTGACAACAGCCAGCTGGGAAAGGCCAGAAAATCAGGATGACCTGTCCCAGGTCAATTATTGGAGACAGACTCTGCTTGCTGCTTCTCTCCCCTGCAGTGCCCATGATGAAAGGCTGCCCTGTCCTGCACAAAAATGAGGCTAGCAATGGTTGTAAGGGGCCTCCTTCCTTACAATTCAGCTTCCCTTTTGACTTGCTGGCAGGGTAAAATTCATCAGGCTTCTTGGAAGCCCTGATAGATGTAAACACTGTTTAATTAATTTGATTTATGATATAACTGCACCACTGTGCTTGAGGGTTTAAGGGAATTCCATTTCCAGCATTTCTTCCTAAAAGGGATATCAGGTAAAAGTTTGCTGGGGAGGCAGCACTGCTCTGGTGGGAGGAAGAGGTATGTCTGCAAGAGAAACACCTATCTAAGGTGCAGAGTCTTCTGATGTGTGGGCAAAGCTATTTAAGTGCACAGTTTTATCTACTAATGTTGTTTGAGGTAGACAGACTTGAAGTTCAGCAGCACTAGTTAATGTACCTAGTTTTTATGTTGCTTTTTTTTTTCTGTTTACCAATGCTGGCAAGAGAGCTGAGCTACAAACCCTTCTCAGAAATACCCTGTCCCCGGTTCTGTGTTTATGACACAGCATTATCTTACTGGGTATAGAATTTTTGTTTTAATGTTCTTTCTTTTTGTTTGCCTAACTGAAAATTTATCTGTCCTTTCTAAGCTGAGATTAAAGGTTTATTTTCATAAATGTAGGCTTAAATGTGTTTTCCTTTTTTTTTTTTTTTTTTTTGTATAAATTATGATTAACTGATATACAAGTGAGTATCTTGTGGTGAAAGGATTTAAGTAACTGACTATTTTATACCATATTTTGTGACCAAGCACAAAGTTTGGCTGTGTTCAACAGCAAAAACGGTGGGCAGCGCTACCTAGCCACTGCAGGATACCTGTGATAATGTACTTGCATCACTTCACAGTTAAACTAAAGCAAACGTATGTCACTGCTGTGTGTGCTGTAACACCTGGGCACAATAGAATGAATTCATGGACTGTGCACCTATAAATCTTCATTTCCTAGTTTTGTGGGTTTGTCAGGCCTTTAAAGTTATTTAACACGCTTTTTGCGGTGATAGATAGGTACTGAGAGTGTTATAAATACTAACTTGTGTCTGAAAGTTAGGCTGTGAAGCTATCACCCAGGCTTATGGTGTCTGTGATTTTATATCCAGCTAACAAGTCACTTTCATGGGTTGGGACATCATCTGGAGTCTATGAATGTGTAAGAACCAACAGTTACTGTATATACGTTAGGTGCTGTTTGATTCATATGTACATTTCTTTTAGAAAAAAAGCACAGTAAGAATGTGCCTTGGTTTAGTTTAAAAAATAAGGACCATAGACCCTACTGGTGTCTGGCCTATCAGGAATTCATAATGAAAACAAATGTTCATTTTTTCCTTTAAAAGTATCTCAAGCAAAATGATACTGACGCTTTCAATTTTTAACATCATAATCAATAAAGGCTGCTTATGCACACTTTGCAAAACCATCAGTTTAGAAGTTTGAAAAAAAAAATCTGCATATGGCTGCAGCTTGCTGACTGCAAAGCTCTAGCACTAAATCTTCTGAGTTAAAGTTTTACTGGTGTGTTATGAGTAAAAATG
This sequence comes from Aythya fuligula, assembly GCF_009819795.1. Classification (NCBI taxonomy): domain Eukaryota; kingdom Metazoa; phylum Chordata; class Aves; order Anseriformes; family Anatidae; genus Aythya; species Aythya fuligula. The sequence goes on along the minus strand of NC_045570.1, from coordinate 960,891 downwards.
CCTTGTCAGCCATCTGCCAGTTTTTCTCCTAACATCCATATTTTCAACCCTTGCTAAACATTGGGAGCATTTGGCCACAAGAGGCCAGCTCTACAATTAAACAGCCAAGCTCTGCAGCAGAAGCAAGGGCATGTCAAAATAGAACTGTCTGTTATTAATTTTAAAAGTCCATAAAGGAAAGCTATGACCCTGTCAGGGTGATGGACTGGCAGTTAAATGTATTATAAACTGTTAACTCTCTGAGACACAAAAGAAAAGGAAAAGGAAAAAGAAAAACAATGCAGCAGTGTCAAAAGCTTCAATAAATGCTAATCATGGCAGATTAATCAGCCTCTAATTCCACTGATCCAAAAAGGTTAGAGAGTCAATTGTGTAAAATTAGCTCTTTCTCATGTGTCCCTTTGCATTTGGAGAATCTGTCTGTTCATTTGCATCTTTTGCCAATGTTTACGAAGAATTCAGTTCATTAGCTCTTAAACATAAAATCAGACACTGGAAGGGGGATTCATTGCCTTTTCCTGCTTAAAGTAGTACATAAAGCAAATAGCATTGCTATAGTGTACACTTATAGATTCTATCAAGCAGCATTAATTGCTGTATGTCTCTTATACAGACACCTTTTCATAGGAAAGTTTTCATGTGAAGCGTTCTATTTAGTGTTGTAAGGAGCACTTTTTTGATGGGTTCAGATAAAATGTTTAATTGCAAGATACAAATGAGACAAATGGCAAATAGGAGCTGCTAGACCTTAGTAGAGTATGTGGTATGAAGAGATCCCAGAAGTATGTGCACTAGTTGCTTTGGGAAATAGCTGGTTTAACCTGCATTTGAAAATTCTGCAACTTGCCAGGGAGAATGGAAATTCAAACGAATGACTATGCAGAACACAAGAAAGCCCGAGGAAGGATCACTTAATGACAAATAAAGCAGGAGATGAGAAGACTTATTAGCTAGAGCTGTTTGAAGTGTTCAGAACTGAACTCGAGACCAGACAGGACTCACCTGCTTTCCTTACGAGACCAGTGTTCAGCTGGGATTCATTCATCATCTGACAATGTTTGACTGCTGGACTGGGTTTTGAGGTCTCGCATTGCTATAACTCAAGTTACTTGGGGTGTGCCTCAGAACTAAGAAGTGCAAAAATGGAAACCCTAATTTCAGAACATACCTGCAAGCTTTACTGATTGTGTTTTTCCCTTTTAAGAAAATGTGTATGGTCAGTTGAGGGAAACCTTGAAAGAATGCACATGCTCTCCAAATGCTTAGTTTGCCTTGACTGCCTTCAGTGAGATTAAATTTGTGACTGATTTTTCATTCCCCTTGAGGAAAATATAAATAAATAAAAAATGATGTTTGTTCCCCACACCAAACAGATCACAGAGTTTAACACTATGTGCAGAAACCTAGGAATTTCTCACCCATTTGCTCCCCCATCCTCCCTGGAAGCATGGCCACATCTCTCTGCCAGAGCCCTACCTGAAAGCCATTTTCCCAGGTACAGAGGGGAGGGTGGAGGAGCTTTGCTCATCTCCCAGCTGCCTTCCTTTTTGTGCTGGCCTCCCTCTGCAGGTGCTTCCTCTACAAGGAGTGCCTGGGGAAGGTCTGCATTGAGCCCAAGCAAAGGAGAGAAGCAGTAGCCTATCACCTTTCCATGGGAACTGCTCCCTGACAGTGAAATCCCACCGAAACTGAGGACGCCAGTCTCTCTCTAGTAACTGCAAGGCATTGCCTTTGGCTTGGCCCTCTCTGACATAAATGCACACCAATGTACCTATATATTATTAAAAGGTTTCAAAGCAAAACAATCACTCAGAAGATGCATTGGGGAAGAGGATGAGAGAACAAGCAGGAACCAGATGTTTGACCTGTTCTTTCACAAACAGCTGAAGGGAGCTGAGCTGCACAGGATGAGTTTCTGCAGACACTGGAGCTCCACAAGGTGCTGACGGGTATCACTGCCAGATGCTGTCACAGAATATTGAGCATCTCTCTCAGAATGGCACTGCTCTCTGGGGATGCACAAAGAAACCCTTCCAGATTTTCAGGGTTCAGCCCATTCTCTGGATTGCGGCAAGTCTTGGAGCATTTATACTGTGGAGATACAGAGTGATGTACCTGTATGAAGCATCACACCACCACGGGGGGACTGCTTCCACTAATCACCCTAGTTTGCTTAAGGATAACTTAAGCAAAGGGTGTCCATATGCCATGTTTCAGTGCACCACGTAAGCTTGCTGTTTGGTCACAGACACTTTATGGGGCTGCATGTATTTGCTCCCTATTGGTTCTGAGTTGAAATCCCGCATTTTTCTCAAGAAATACTTTTGATTTGAGGTAAGTTTTATTTCTAGACACACTAAATCCAAAAAAAAAAGATAAAAAAAAAAATAAAGTTAGTGAGGAGAGACCATTCTGGGAAGAGAAAATATAGTTAGATATGCCCCCTAAATAGAGGAAGGAAGAACAGCACTGTGGGACTACAATTTTTAAAAATGACCCATAAGGAATCTAGCTTAAAATATGAAAGTATAATATGAAGAGTAAAACAAAATAATGATATGGTAAAATAGAAAAACACACAAATTATTTTAAAGAAGATGTAAAGTATACATGGCACAGTGCAATGGATGGACTGTCAGCAGTATTTCTTTGTGAGTGTATCTTTTGTATTTCAGTGAAGTGTGCAACAGCAAGATTTGAATATTCTGAATCTGCCATCTCCCTCTTCTGTCAATCAGATTCTTCCAATTTTGAACATGCCAGGATGAACTATGTTGACTTCTTTGGCACAAGAAAGTGAATCCAGTGAAATTCATATATTTGATGGTTTCATGAAAATGAGAAAAGTCTGTCTATTTGATAGAACAGCTTTGGGCTAGTTTTGAACGGCTGCATTTTATCTCTGCATTTTCCCTCCCCACGACTGTTATGATGTGAAAACTGCCCAAGGCCAGGGTCTTGTAGGCCCAAGTCCACTGAAATTAATTGTAATTGGGAAAAAAAGGCCTTTTGCCTAAGCCAGTCATATTATCCTTTCCAACCTGACCACCTTTTTTCCATTGATGGATATAGTTTACTCTACCAAATCATTTCTTTTTTGCAAGTGAAGCTAATTTAATGCCACCCAAAAATATATCAGACAGCTTCTGGCACCTATTCCTGTCTCTGAGGCACTCCAAATGCTCAGGTATACATACTGCTCTGCAGCACACAACTGCTCCTGCTTCTGCAAAGTTTTTGCTTTAGTAATAGCAGTGGACATGTTTAAATGCTTCTGTTTTGTATGGAATAGAGTGGATATTTTCCTACTGTAGATATACTGTATCCACCACCACCTTCAATGAAGTGTGACTCTGTGCAGTTTGCAGAGGGCAGAAGACTTCTGCACTTAGAGGCATTTTGCCTGGCATTCTGCCATTTGGAGTTGTCTTGAAACCAACCAAAGTGGAGTTACCACTACAAAATTACACAGCCTCAATCGAAATCTAAGCTTCACAAAAGTTTTCTAATGTTTGGGTTAACAAGAGTGACATTTGTCCTGTTAAGAACCAGAAAAGCTCAACTCCGCTTTCCAAAAGGACTAATATTAAATTCAGATTTGTTAAGAAGGGCCCCCAGCTAAATACCAACTGACAATACTTCATCCTTCCCAATGCTGTTAAGTAGATTATCCTGGTAACAGTAAGGCTTTGATTTGATGATGAGTCTACTGTTAGAAGATACTTTTTTTACTGGTGTAGTTGAGGATGGCAGTAAGAGATGAAATTTCCAGTTTCTGTCACTAATTGTTTTTGTTTGTTTGTTTTGGTTTTGTTTTGTTTGTCAAGATTATTTTTAACATTTTAAGGCATATTAAAAATGCATATTGAGGTGGGGTCGTGTCCAGTCAATATCTGAACAGAGTATCTCCAAAACCTCTTGGATGGTGCAGGAAGTGGGCAGTGATTCGAGGCATCTGTTTCTTTTATGGGCCAATATGACCAAGCATGGTATGAAGGGAAGAACTTAAATGCTAATGGAGAAAGCTTTCAGATAAGATGTAAACCAGAGTTGGTGGATGTTTTCTCTGTGCCTCAGCCTTCTGGCCACTTTCCAGCTCCTCTCTGCCTACCTACACTTTCAGCTGCCTGGGATAAACTTACTTTCCTGCCCCAAACTGTAAATAGCATTCTTGCTCACTACTGAAAGAGCAGCTGCATGTTAGTGGTGGTGAAGAGAGCTTCTACCTCTCAAAGATTGTTATTAGACTTAGTTAATTAAAATCTATAAACACTTTAAGCCCAAGAACATCTCTTAAGACACAAAGATGCTGGGAAGAGGATGAAGTGAACAGTCTGAGTGACAGCCACTGGAAGCATTTTGTTAACGAGATATGTTTTTTTTTCTCCTTCACCGTGTGCCTTGAGTACATGGTACAAAGTGGCTACAAATTGTTATAGAAATTCATGCCTAGTTTGCACTGGCCAACGTGATGGCTTCAGGTCAGGCTAACTAGAATCAGCCCTCTGTAACAGGCAGTGGCTGTCAGACTGCCCTTTCCAACAGGCAGTCCAGCAGGACTGCAACCATTTCTTTCTCCCTCACCAGAATTCACCCAGGCACAATGGCCCTTCTTCTCCCTCTCTCCTGTTCTACTCTCTGATGTAGGAAATGTAAGTGAGCACCACTCGTTGCCTGACACCTCTTCACTCTCTACTCAGTAGCAAAATACTAAGGATTAGCCCTTGCAGCCTTTCACAGAAAAAGGGTCCATAGGAATAGAAATAATTACAATAGTAATGGTTATCACTTCTCTTTGCAGATTTTTATTAATATATTCCTCTCATATTCACACAGCTCAAGTCAGTCCCTTCAGCATTGTTTGGCATCTGAATTCTGGTGCCCTACCTATTAAACTAGAGAGAATCTGGAGCCACAAACTCAGACTTAAAGCATGTTGAAACCTGCAAGAGGGCCAAATCTAAATCTGTATGCAGATGCTGTTTTGGACCCTATTTCTAAACCAAATCTTGCCTGCAGCCCTAGAAAATCTCAGACTCTATTTCAAATTTGGTCCATTCTAGTTTAAATTAGAGGCTTAATCTTAGATTTCCCACATTTCTCTCTCCTTATCAAGTGCAAAATACTGTAAGAAGAGAAGAAAAACTCCCAGACACCTTTCTCTTTCCACATATCAGGAACAGACAAATCATAAACAGGTTCTTTGAACGCTTAAGTATATGATTATATATTTCACTGTCGACCAAAACCACAAGATGAAATAAATATTATGGTGAAAATACTGCCTGTAATCAGAGGACTTGGTTGTCACATTTGGTGAGACATAATTTAACTTTTACTTGGTGTTAGTGAATCATTTCACTTTGCCATTCAAATTAGTGTGTTTCCCTTAGAAATCCACAGAGACTACCCTTAATATTAAATCCCAGGTAAAGAAGGCTATCTTTTCTGGATGTCATAAGCTTCCAATAATATATAGAATGTCCTCTGAGCTCCATTGGTTTCCATTTCCCAAATCTGAAAAATTCTCAGAAAAAATATACCTAATTGATTACATCCCAGTGAATCTATGTTGACTTAACACTAGCAAAATATCTGGTTCATCTGTTTTCTTTTGTTTCATGACCTTCCGATCTTTGTGAAAGTAATTCCCTTTGTCTGGGTTATTTGTCCCCTAGCCAGAAGGTGCTGCCTTATAAAGAGGGTGGTGGTTTTACATCAAACTCCGTGCTGGATGATTTCTTTCTTTGTCTGCAGCCATAACATCTTCTTGTTCACAAGGAAATATTAAGAAGGAAGGAAGGAAGGAAGGAAGGAAGGAAGGAAAAGGAAGGAAGGAAGGAAGGAAGGAAGGAAGGAAGAAGGAAGGAAGGAAGGAAGGGGGGAGGGAGGGAGGGGAGAAGAAAAAAAAAAAAAAAACATAAAAGGTATTATGGATTATGTGATGCATTTCCTGTAACATTTAATAATCACAGTAAAACACTGACAAATATTGCTATTTACTTACAAATCTCTGTTTTCTGTAGAAATTACAGCCTACTGTTTAAGTCACCTGAATAACCTGCTTTATGCATCTAAACAATGTAATAAAACAACTCATCCTGACAAGATGAATATCCTCTAGTGAACTTAAGGTCCAGATTCTGCTCCAAGTTTCCCTAATATCAGTCTTGAATAATGCACCCTTATTTACAAATGGCATAAAACAAAGTACAAACCATTCTCATAAACTGACTAAACCTAGCTGTTCAAAAATGCCCTCACAATGAGCCACACTTCCCAGGTTTTGTCTCAGGGGCTGTCTCCCCATATTCACTGCCAGCGGGATGACTTGCCTTTCCAAAGTACAACACACCATCATCCCCTCCCATCTACAACCAGAAAACATCAATGTAGCAATCACAGCAATTGTTTTCCTGGAAAAAAAAGAGCATTTGGAAAGTATTTAATGTATTTTTAACCGTCTTCCAGTGCAGTTTAGCAGCTGGAAGTCAGGTGCAGAGCCAGAGCAAAGGGTTTATCCTGTGTTACTGCACTTCATGTCTTTTTCTACTGACTTAGTGTAGGAAATGTCACCCTCATGAATGCCAGGTTATCCTCTCACAAGCAGAAGGCATAGGACAGTGTCCAGCACAATAAGCTCTGATCCTTGTCCTTATTCTTGACCCATGGTTTAAACAGGACTAATTGCATGTTCCTTGCTTTAAGAACCATAGAGAAATGGAAGCTGACATGTACACGACAAGCCTGTTTTGGGTAGGTATTGGTTAAGTCCATGTTCCTTTCAGCTAGGGAGGATGTTTGAATTATTGAATTACCTGATTGGAAAATAAAGGCATAAAAAAAAAAAAAAAAAAAAAAAAGGAAAGAAAAAAAGTTACATTTCCTTTCCTCTGCTTCTTTTGGAACAAAACAAAACAAGGAAACCTGAACATCTGATGATCTACAGATTTCTTTTTATAAAACAAATAATAAAAAATGAAGCTTTTTAGCTTTGTGAAGATGATTACCAAGAAACTCCAACAATGCTGAGCAGTTATGTATTTGTTGGAAACCTGCATTCCTATTATAAAGCTCTTCCTACAGAAGCCTTTAAAATAAAATTATTTTTGAAGCCCAGCCTAAAAACATCAAAACCACATCAGAGTTCAAGTGCACGGTATGATTCCCATAGGGAAAAGGGATTCATTTATAGATGCTGGGTGATTTTTGTGACAGTAGGAAAGACATTTATTTTCATAGAAGAAGAGAGGTCCAGTTCTAAAGTATGGCCTGTTTGTACCTGGCTGTGGCTTACTCATTCAAAAAAAGTATTGATCTTCATGGAGATTAAGTCAAACATTATTTTTGTTTTCACAACTTCATGTATTCTCAGCAGTCTTGGCTCTGTTCTGAATTGTTCAGCGCTGTGTCCTGGTGGTGGGCTTGCTGGGGTGGGGGCCACTTGTCTTCCGTGCACTGTTCCCTGCACCACAGCAGAGTGGCTGCAGTGGGAAGGGTTTTACAGCCTCCCATGTGACCAAGCTTGATCAAAACTTCCTCTTGATTTCAGTATGGGAGCCTGAACAATGAATTTGAACCAGTGCAAGAGAAAGTGGAACAGTTTTAAGATCGCACTTCAGTTTCCCTTTCACATATCGCAATAACAAATAATGGCAAGCTGCCCATTTGGAAAGGTGGCACATTAATATATTTTGAATATCTAAGAGCCTTGTTGCTATTGATATTATTATTATTAAATTTGCTTTTATGATTTTTGTTAACTCAGTGACCATTTCCAAAGATGACTTTGATTCCTTTAATAGTTATTAAAAAAAAATATCTAATATTTAGCAGCTCCCCAGTTCTTCCCAAATATGCATATGAAACTACAGAGTGTTTCTAAATATCCTGAGAATTCTCTAAATAGGTTTTGTAAAATTCCAGTAACCTTTCACTAACCACCCAGCCCTTATTATCTAAAGAGGCTTCCAGGGAGGTGTTTGTAGGTAATTACCCAATAATTAATCATAGGATTAACATAAAAGGCAAAATGCAATAAATAATCAAGTTCTTACATACACAAGTCTCTGTGAGGTATGTTACCAATATTCATAGAGGGGCCACTCTCAGAAACACAATTTCATCCACCCAATTAGCAGGTTTTGCTGCATTATAAATCTGTCACTGCTTTCTTTGCACCAAACAGCTGCTTATGCAGAGAACTATGTGAAACTGTATTAAAAAACACAGGCCTGTATGAAGGAGGCTTAAAATAAATTCCCAATTAAGCTGCATTAGATCTACTTCATTGGGAAGGCTGTGGCCGAGAAGCAGTTAAAATTATTAGGAAGGGAATTCCATCATGCTATTAATGTCCTGCAATTCAGCTGTGACTGTGTTCTGTTCACTTGGTTTTCCTCTTCAAGTGCTGTTCTGTTTTTAAAGCTGCTTTGAAGGAATGCTCTCCGGTGGACTGCCGCCTGTCACTGCTCCCTGTCATGTGTCCGATAATTAAAATCTGACTGATTTACTGACTGGCATCAACCATCACAGCTCAAGAGTTAGAAGATGTTCATCCTTCCCAAGGCTAAATTTACTTGGTGAAACGGGGCTGCTTGCTTCCAGCCTGAGCTGTCATTCAGCTGCCGTGGAAACCATAAAGATAGCTAACAGAGCTCCAGCCAGCAGTCTTTAGTTTATTTTATTCTAATATTTATTGCCACCCAGAAAATGAACATAATACAGACGAGTTAGTGGGAGCACTGCACTAGTGATTTGTGAGGCTGGTGTGGAGTGAGAGCAAAACAGTCCTGCAATATTAAAATAAAATAGAACAGCGGTGTTTCCCAAAAGTATGGCTGGGCTGTAGATGTGTTTATTTTAACCCTAATGGGGCACAATTTATTATTACATTTTAAGTAGATGCACTCTTGAAGAAGGGTGGGTGTTCCGCCCCCCCCTTTTTTCCTAAGTGCACACTGCTCAGGAAGTGGGGAAAAAAAGGAAGGAAAGGAAAGGACTATCGTGTCATCCTGTGTGAGTGATCTAACAGTATCAATGGAGCCTCCAAGATCTACTGAAAGCAGCAACTTCAATAGCTCAGGGTCATGATATCAGTACTTGTGATGGAACAAGCTACTTACAAAAGATTTAAACTCAGGAAGACACCTCCTCCAGGCTCTTTGGCTTATTCTCCTTACCCTTTAGGGTCACATCCTGCTCATCTGACTCCTTCTAGCTTCTGTTATCTCAGCTTGGGTGTGACAGTTGCCAGCAATCTTTAGCTCTGACCCTCTACTACACAGCATCACCCCAACTCAAGAGCACAGCAGAGCAGCACTGTTTCCCAGTTCCCAACATTTTTTTTCAGGGCACAGCTCTCATTTTATTTCTGTTCCCTCAGCTACAGTATTTGTCATTTTCTTCACATAAATAAAGCAAACCTTAAATATATACTGTCTGGTAAGAAACTCAAATACCTAGCATGAACAAGATTAATCACAGATAATATTTACTGTACTAAACAAAACAATTATAACATCATATATACTCAGTTGAACAAACACCATGACAGTTCTTTTTGAAAACACAGTAAAAATCAAATGAAAATCCATATCAGAATAAAGGAACTTATCCTCAATTTGGATTCCTCCTAAGCCATTTCTGAGAACAAAATTCAGAGGCAGACGTCTACTGAAGCCACCAAGGCCTGATTTACCATTGTCTTTCTGCTATAGGAATACAGCCAGAGGGACGAGCAGTGCACCAGCAGCAAAGGCAAGTACAATTACAAGGAGACATCAAGGGATAGTCAGGTTTGCTCACTTAGCTCTACAGCTCTTTATTTTATTAATTTTGTTTTGATTTGTTTTTGTTTCCCTGCAATTATCATAAGTACATGAGGAGACAAGTCTTGAGCATGCACTGGCACGACCCCTGTTTTGGGAAATGTGGACCTTGGTGTGGCTTTTAGAAGGCCCATAGCATGCCTAGAAGAGTAAATAGGAGTCTTGTCTATAAAAGTGTTAACAAGCTAAGGGCTCAACCCTGCAAATCATTCTTTCCACGAGTCTTAGACATGCAAAAAGTCCTACTGACCATATATCTGACCATATATTTAAGACATGCAAATAAGTGTTTGCAGGGTCAGATTGGCAAAACTAGGCCCCAAAACAGGTCCATAAGCTCCTTCAAATAATCTGAATAAAACAGTATATAAAATAATATGTATAATTGTAAACTGTAAATGGTAAATGTAAAATAATATGTATAATAATGTATAAAACAATACACTTAATTGTACTGTATCCCATTCAGATGTACTAGATAAAGGAAACTATTACTGAAGAAGATAATAGTGGAATGTTTTCTGTGAGACCACACAGGATGATTTTTGTGCATAATCAAAGATACTCCTTTGTTGGGGTGCAGCTGGGGAAGAAGAATCTAAGTGTCTAGTACCTGTCTCTGCAGTGCAGCCACAGCACAAACACAAATTTATACTAACCAACTGAGCACTGGAATATCCCTGGCTACCAAACAGGGTGTTCTGTGATCAACCACAGATCTGATGTGCTGTAACAGACTGTAAAGGAAACTCAAAATTATCCATAACCAACAACTTCATCATTCACTCTCAAAAGTATTTCATCTTCCCTTGTCTCCTTGTCTTCAAGAATTTCTATCAACTTGGTATTTCTTTATCAGAACTTATTTTTTACAGGTCATCAATTTGATTTCTCAGTGTCTTAGTGCTTGGTAGTCTCATTTGGAACAGCAATCATTATTCTTTATTTATCTTTAGCACCTTGTATTCAATTTTCATGCAGCAGTTTACAGCACAGAGAAAGAAAAAAGGAAAATAAAATAAAATAAAACATTCTGGCAAATGAAAGTTTAGCAGCAAGTACTGTGAATCTTTTTTTTAAAAAACAATATGTTATTAAAGAAAGAGATGTATTTTAAAAACAAACTCAACAAGCCACAAAAATAACAAAACTGACAAAACTGTAGGAACAATTTTAACAGTAATGTAGGAGCAATTTTAACAGTAAAACTGTCTGCCATTGGAGCACCCTCAGGACCAAATTTTTTCCTGGTTAGTTCAGACATCACTGCAGGCTGAACATATGCTGTGGTTAGATCACTCTTATTTTAGCAAGTATAACTATAAGTGATGGTATTTACACGTAAACAACTGTACCTATTCCAGCTACAGTAGTGGTCCTTATGACCTGTTGTGGTAGTAAGTTTCAGAGACTGGGGACATGCTGGGTGAAGAAAGATATCCTTTCATTTGTTCTAAATGTACCTGCTATTAATTTTAGTCAACAACAAGTTGTTGCTATATTAGGACTTAACATGAAAAGGAAGAACTGATTGGTTTTCACTACATACTCACAACATTAAATACCTCAGTCAAGTTTCTTTGCATTTTTCTTCTTTCCAAATGCTCTTTTTCCTGAAATCACTAATACAGGAGGAAAAAAAAATGTTTTCTAGTATGATTGATGCTGAGCAAAACTTTCAGTTCAATACTAGACAAAGATCACCTGGTTTTGATATAATGCCTCTTCCCCTCTTTCGCTCCCTCACCCCCCTTTCTCTGGGGAAGCAATTCAACCAGCCCAGCTCCCTCACCCCATGTTCCTGAAACACCACCTCTGTGCTCAATTGATTCCAGGAGCTGCTGCTCTCTACCTTTTCACCTCTAAGTATCCTCTGAAAAGGAAAGGCTTTTTCACTCTCCCTTCCAAAATGTTTGGCAAGTCAGATGACCCCATTCAAACCTTCAATGTCACTTTGATAGCAGGGGATGACAGAGTTTTTTAGCACAAACAAAATGTGATGCTCTTTCCAGTCAATAGCATCCTTCAAGGGAGCTTTTTTCTCCTGAGCTTATTAGAAAACAGGACAAGAAAAGTGTTTTCACCTCTGCTTTGATCTAAAGGCCAGCTAAGCTTTAGTGTAAACAAAGTTGGGCAATTACTTGGACATTATGGGTGGAGAGCAAGAAGACATCGCCCTGGCAAACCAGGGCATCCCTTTGCTCCCAGCCTAACCTCTAGCAGTCACCAGCACAGTCACTGCCCCTGGAAAGTCCCCTCTGGCATCAGGGACTGGAGACATCTAGGGCCTAGATGCAGATACCAGGATGTGCTGATGGTCAGAGCTCAAGAAGACCAGAGCAAGCAAATCCCATCACTTCATTAAGCCAAATATTTGAGGTTTTTCAAATCATTTTGAAATCTCTAAGATTTTTCACAAGCTTTGAAATCGGGGTGATCGAGCTGTAGAAGATGGTGAGTGTGGCACAGCAATTTCCTTCACGCCCTAAAACCACAGGAATGTGAAGAGGAAAATCTTGCTTGGTGCCATGTCACTGATAGCCCACAGCATGCTCTTCTCCTGGCTGCTGCCATCCGGTCTCGTTCCACACACCTGTGGTCACAACAACGCACGGCACAGATTGTGAGTGTACTGAGGGATACGATGCTTCATACTGTGTCTTAATCTCTCTCCTTTACTGTCATAGAAAATTAATTTAATTAGAAACTGTGACAAAGTATTACTTTCAAATATTTCAAAAGATTTAAAATATTCAAATATTTCAAAAGATTTCAAATTAAATAAAAGTCAGTATTGTAAGGAAAGATTTTCAAAGTTATTTAAATGCTTGATTTGAGCAAAGTGCCTAAACAGTTTTCAGATGTGGCCCATAATGTGGTTCACCCCAAAGGATATAAGCAGGGTATTGAAGATTATTCATATATAGGAAATATTCAATTCATCATCCAAATGCACCTACTTCTGCAGTGAAACATAGCAAATACTTAACAGCACCCGGAAATTCGATACGCACTGAAGGTGGGGTGTGGAGAAAAAAAACAGTATCCAGATGAAATTGCAGATGTCAGGAATGGAATTCACCAACTGGGAGGAGACGAGAAAAAAGAGAGATTACTATTTTTATGTAAAATAAATCAGCCTGCTAATCGGGCTGGGATTTTGCTGCTGGGAGTTAAGGAGGGCAAAAGGAGAACCGTAATTTTTAGAGCTGCTACTTCAAACTACAGCCCCTGTTGCTTCAACACTGCTTTGATGTGGCATCAGAGAGGGAGCATCTTGAAGTGCTGTAATGTCAAGGCTCAAACAGGCATATTTTAAAGATACGGGAAGTAAATTAAGCCAATTAAACCATCTCAATGCTTTGACTTTTTTAGTGTGCTTGCTTACCAAGCAGATTTTTCTCAGCTTTCACAGTGATGATCATTACCTACATTTTAGGAGGTAACTATTTCCCAGCCTTGTAGCCTCACACTTCAAACTTTGGGTCACCTCTTTGTTTTTTAGCACCGAGTTTACATGTATAACATGGTGTTCAACAGTCTTCACATCCTGCTTGGGACCTCCTGCATTAGGGGAAAACCAGGGCAATGCAAAAAGCTGTTAAAATCCCTGCCAGGCTGCCCTGCTGGGATCTGTGGCCCAATAAGGAGAACCACCTGGAGCCCCTGCAGCTGCCAGGGTGCCTGCACTTCCTGGGCCAGGATGCGGTACCCAGCACTCCAGTGCCCTGCAACAGCTCAATGACATGCTTGGTGCTCCCTGTCAAGGTTTTCCAGCTCTCCCAGCAGCCCTGTGTGTGACAGAGGTGTGACAGCCCCAGGAGCCCCTTATCCCCAGGATGGGGCCACCCTAGTCTGGCCCTTACCCCAGGATGGGGCCACCCTAGTCTGGCTGTTTGCAAACTCCCCCCCCCCCCTTCCCTCCAGATTTGAACACACTGGCCAATTTGCACCCAGGAGACCAAAATTACGCCTATGATCTGACATTCCTACATATTTATTTTAAAATACAAGTCCACTCATGGTGGAGAAACTGGTCTGAAGCAAAGACTTATTAGGTACCAGCTATATTGGGAAGCAGTCCCAGAATGAGGTGGAAGCAAACTGAAAGATTTGAACTTTCATCTTTCCCTGGGAAGGGATAAGCTTGTCCCCTCACATCACACCAGATAGGATAAACCCAAGTAAAACAAACAAACAAACAAACAAACAGACAAAAAATGCAAGTCCTTTAGAAGTTTTCAGCATTGTTAAAAGATGCCTCAAGTCTGCTAAAGAGTCTTATTGCTTTTAACCTTATTTTTCTTTTTCATTCTCCCACCTTCTCTCAACACTTGTTGAGCTCTCACATGTGATCCTTTAGTGCCGACTTGAAGCTGAGCATCACACGCATCAAGATCTTCACTAAAAGCCATTGTAGGTCACCACACAACTCATTAAATAAAGGGACATACTCTGCATGAAAATTAAGAGATTAAATTATAGAACAAAGCAGAGGGAGAAGTAAAATTTAAGGTCCCCTTGCATTTTCAGGCAAGTAATCTGTCAAGTGGAGGAGCTATTCCACCAACTGAAGCTTGTGAAGAGCCTGACATAGCCATAACCGTGAATATCTCAAATCATTATGTCATATGAGGTTACTGTGAAGTTGAAATTGTACTGGCAGTGGAGTCCTCTATTGTCATTATTCAGATAGAAAGATGAGGAAAGAAAGAGAGGCATAGAAGGTGATCAGCACAAGTTTAAATGTGTTCTGTTAATTGTGAATAGCAAATGGTATGGTATAACACGTGTATCATGAGCACCAATAAAATATACATCCCAGGGCATTATGGGGCTATTCATGTATACATTATATTTCATATTGACAATACCTTAAATAAAAAAATATAAAATATAAAATAAAATTTAAAAAAAAAAAGGATTTTAAAATGGCATAGTGGGAAATTCAGAGGAAGACTTGCACAAAATTATTATTCAATTAGGATTTAAGTACACTGCTGAATTCACCTGTTTATCTAGGCTTCGCTTTTTGACTGTCAAGTTCCTTGGATACCTAAAAGCTCTCTGTGTGTGTGTGTGTGCGCGCGCATACACTGAAGATGGTCTAACTATAGAGAAAAATACACAAGTTTATATGTGTGTGCATGTATGCATATACATAATACAGGGGCTACAGTACCACATTCATGTTTCCATCCACTGTTCAGTGAAATCACTGTTCCACAGGGGACTACCTTAAACCCAGTTTTCCAAAACCCTAAGTTACTGCAAAGATGAGTGCTGACATTCAAACAATGGCTGCATACACCCTACAAGCCAGGCAGGCAAAAGCCAGTGCCTCTCTAAAATTTATAAAGCTGAATTTGCCCATTGCTGTGCCCACGCTAGCAGATGAAACTCACAGTATGTTCGCTTGGACAATGAATGCACCGTAATAAATCCTGCTGCAATTCTGGCTTACTGCTGAACACAACTGTTTGTGTCTGTCCATGGAGATCATTCCTAGCTCCCCACAGCAATGAACCTGGAGGTTGCATGCACCAGGCTCTGAGTCCAGAGCGAGAGACCCTCGTGCACTGGGCTTTGCATTGGTTGGCATTACAGCTTCTGCATCTCTTTCGGATCTAGCTCTTAGCAACACAGATAGAGCTTTCTTCATGTAAATGGTGCTCTTCTCATGTGATTACAATTGTTGGAGGGAGATTATAAATAAGTACGAATCAGTGATCACATTCATAAAACTAAAAGAGGTCTCACACAAAGATTATCTTCCAGGACTACAGGCAGGAAAGGGAAGCCTGTTACATGTCCATGTTGAGTCCATGGACTCATGTAACACATCCATTACAAGTCCACGTTGAAGATTTCTGTAACTTCACCTCCCTCAGATCTGCTCTTAACATTATCCACCCAACTCTGAGCTGGCCAGATGTTTTGAGACAGTAAGTTTTGGAGCTAATTATAAGTCTGAACTACGGTTAGTCTGCACAAGAATTGGATCGGTAGCCAGAGAGTTGTCACAGTTCTGCACAAATTGCGATTTATCCCGTAGTGCCAGAGTTACTATGTGGCTGCCACATGTCATTGTATGAGGTGACATGTCACATCATTGTCATGGTGACATGTCACCATGTTACCATGCAGCTATCACGGACATAGAGTTAAAAGCCCTCACTACAACTGTTTCCACTTAGGTATTTAGTTTCTTAAGGATTACAGTCTGTGATTTAGAAATTCCTATCAATGATAATGTCAGCTCTACAGAAATTAAGCTACTTTTAGACAAGGATTTTGAAACAAATTTAATAACACAGAATAGTGCCTATTTCTCAAAAAGGGATTACATCCATCAGGGAAATGACACAAAAGACAAGGTGGAGACAAGGGAGGGTTCCTTGTATTGTTTTCCAGAGATCTCACAAGAAAAAAAAAAAAAAGAAAAAAAAATGTAGATGTGAATAAAAACAATTCTTAAAACATAAAATTATTCAACTGCAGAAATGTGTTTCTGAGTTTTGCAGGGAACCTCAAAAAGAGGTATAGTCCCACTCAACTACATCAGCATGCACGGCCCAAAATACCAAAAACTTCTATAGCTAATGGACTGTAAGCATACATGGCTATTCCACCATCTCTAGGAGTTAGCACAAAGTAGCTGGTAAACTCAAACACACGGTTGTTTCAGGACTACTGGAAATCTTGCCTGAATGTTTCATGCAAAACCTGCCTGAGATTTGTCTCCACAAAGATTTCATAGACAGCGTCATAGCTGTGTATTGTCTTGCTGTTAATAAAATAAAATAAAATAAAATAAAATAAAATAAAATAAAATAAAATAAAATAAAATAAAAAGTAATTAAAAAAAATTTTTTTGCAAATTTTTGCAAAGCCAAGGAAGAGGACATTTTTCCTAATGGAGAAATTATGAAGAAATAAGGAAATTGAACCTGTGGGGAAATTAAAACAAGAGAGGAGAACATGTATATGCTCACATGTATGTACATATATGCTTCTGTGTGTGTGCTTATATATATGCATATATTTCCATATTTGACAACATAAATAGTTATGATTATCTGGTAGTTTTCCTGCTCCTGAGGAGGGACTTGGCTAAGGAAGCACAGGCTAAGCAGAAGGCAAAGAGGAGGTACCTTGTTCTCCTGGAACTGAATTCATGTGGAATTCTCTCTCTCAAAGGAGAAAGAAGAATTGCTGGTTTTATTCAAAATAATTCAGCTTGCTAATCAAAGTGGGATTTTGCTTCTGGGGATTGGGAAAGAAAAGGGAAAAAAAGAGAATATTGAGAGCTGTCATTTTAATGAACAGCCTTTGGTGGGATTGCACAAGGTAAAAGTCAGCATAAAATTTAGCCCAGATGTTCAGCTGGAACAGGAAGTTTTGTCTTAATGTCATGCTTTTCACATTTGCATTCTGAAATCAAAGCATAATTCATATAAAAAGATTGTATAAATGTTTGCAGTTCTTTAATAGAATTGTAAACAACCTACGAAAAGCTAAATTTACCTTAGTATCTCCTAACATTGCTCCCTAAACTGAGCTCATCCTTTGTAAATTTTCCCTGCCAGACTGTATACAACTCCACACTACACTGCAGTATTTTACCTCCATGCACAGATGAAGTCTGAAATTTCTTGTACACAAAATGAGCATTTTGGCATGAACAATGTGATCAAGACAGTTTCCATCCTCATCACTGAATCTTGGTGGTTTTCTTGAACTTAGATATAACAGTTCCCCACACACAGGATATTGTGTGTGATACAAGCAGTTTTAACTTGAAAGCTCACTCCCACCAAATGTCTGCATTTTTGTGTGAGCCAAGAAAGACCTAAACTCAGCTATAACATATTTCTGAGAAAAAGCCTTTGCTGTTATTCTCAGGCACAATTTGTTTCTTAACCAATGATGCTATTTTATCAAAACTCACACTAGTCTTCCTAAAAGCATTTAAAAATGAAATGAAATGAAATGAAATGAAATGAAATGAAATAAAATAAAATAAAATAAAATAAAATAAAATAAAATAAAATAAAATAAAATAAATAAACAAGAAAAAAGCATTTCTGTTCCATAGTTTAATTCTTAATCATCTAATCAAACTTGATAAATTTTCAACTCTCTCTCTCCTAAAATTAATTCTTGGCAGCCTTCAGTGAAATTAAAAAAAAAAAAAAAACTGTTTATGTAGAAGTTCAAAGCAGCAATTTATGTTTCTGATAATTCTAAATTAATTTATAATCTATGAAGCATAAAGAAACTATGCTTGAGATGCAGTCCACATCCAACCATATGGCTTAAGGAGACAAGTCTCTGTGATGTGTGGCTACAGATCTTTCTGTCCCTGGCATACACACCTGAAGTTCATGCCCTCTAATGTAATTGGACAGTTTTGTTTGTGAAAATGGCCTGTTCTGCCAAATGCTGAAATCCTTGCTTTGACAGATATATCACTTTTCCAATGTGAGTGTATTTTGAAGAGAGCTGACACACGATCAAGTTCTCCTTAATATCCTTCAACAAACCTGACAGTTGTCCAGCAGGGTCTTGTGCAGCATCCAACTGTCAGCTTCTGAGAAGGCATTGTGGGAGAGCTGACTGAGGAAAACGGCACTAAACAGGAAAGAAGTGATTTATGCCTCTCTGTGTACTCAGCTTAGTATCAAAACCAAGTACCTCAGCTCATATGTATTTTAGTGGGCCTACATGGACAGGCTCCCTAGGTTCTGGTAGCACAGGAGAACAATCTATTTATTTTTAATTTTTTGTTTCTACTTCAAGGATTTATTATATGGATCATTATATAGCACCCCAAATCTCACATGCCCAGGTTTGAGTATTTATTTGAAAACAAAATGTTAGAGTAATGAAGACTAAATGTCCTCATTAAAATCATTTCCAGATCTGAGCTGCCTTATAAATACCACTAACTGCACGTATTTTTAACTCTTTGGGGTGCTTCAGTTTCATACAGTTTTTAGAAGGGTCTTTCATTTATATGACAACAGTTCTCATGTAGACAGAAAAATGCAGATGTATTTTGCTGTTTACCCATGCCATGACTGAGAAAGTCTGTGTTACAGTAGGAATCTGACAACGTAAGCTTAGAATATCTGGCCTCTCTTTTTAGGACAGACTTTACCCTTGTCACCTTAAAATTCCCATTTCTGCGGGAAGGTAGAGTCTGATTGCAGTCACTTTGTGCTACTTACTGCAACAAGAAGGAATTGAACTGGACCTAGATAATAGTGGTAACCCCATCATCCCCACCATGAAAACAGCCTTTGTACCCTCAGACTGCAGCTGTTCTCTTTGTCTGAAAACTCCCTCAGCCCCTCTTCTGGTATGTGTTGCTGAAACACTGAAACATTTCTTAATGCTCCAGTCCCTGCAGTGAACCTCTTTGATCCGCAGCCACATGCCAAAATTGTCCACCCTGCCCATGCTGGGGTTCTCTGTGAGCCCATCTACATGTCTTGGTTGTAGACACACGAGCCTGCAGCCAGCTCTGTGGCTGCACACGTGAAGAGCCCAGAGCAAGCAACTACAACCTGAAGCGGCTGGAAACTGGAGTAAGCAGTGATGCTGTAAATCAAACTCACCCTAATGCTTAGCCTTGTATTGACAAAAATCATGCATGTGAGCAGTGCTGAAGATGTGTGAGCCCTGAGCTTCTACACAGAATTGAAAGAAAAATCCTTTTAGAGAGAAAGACAAGTGTTATTGAAGCAATTGTAGAGGAGTTGGTCTGAACTGGAGTGCTGGTGAATGACTGTGTTCTCTCTGTTATTCCAATGCCCCTTTAAATATAGTGTGGAGGTGACTGCCTACTTAGCCTACAGTGAAGGCCACGCTTGTCTGTGGTGAAGTCCCATAATCTTAGTTTATTGCATTGCATGTATTGTATTTGCTCAAGCTGTTGCCTGAGGGGGTGTTTGAGGGAAATGTATAGCTTTCTTCTCCCCCCCTTCTCTCGCAGACTGTTTAGGCTGACATTTATCAATAAATTGCACATATTGTTATACATTTTCCTGTTGGAGCAGCGCTACAAGATTATGTGATGAGCACATTTTATCAATCTTGCAACACTTTTTTTTTTTTCCTCGCAAAGAATTTTGCTTCAGAAGTGACTGGAATGTCACAGCTCCAGCATGACCTGATTGCTAAGTCAAACCAGAGACTGATGGTGTTCACTGCAGCCCTTGTTTCAGGAAACATTTTTGGGGAAGGCTGTTTCTGGCTGCTCTCCCTACCCCAGGTCTGTGGACAGTAGGACTGTGGTAGAAATGCAACATGGCCCTCTGCTCCCCACAAAGCCCATAAATCTCCCACAATCAGGCAATTTCTACATTCTGCTGTTCTGTATGTTACATTTTTCCCCCATGGGCTAAGCTGCTACAAGCCACTGCCTGACCTCCTGTTATTTTGTTTGTTTTATTTTTCCAAGGTAGCAGCATAATGACCCTACAATCAAGATCATGTCAGTTAATC
Source organism: Aythya fuligula (assembly GCF_009819795.1). Taxonomy (NCBI): domain Eukaryota; kingdom Metazoa; phylum Chordata; class Aves; order Anseriformes; family Anatidae; genus Aythya; species Aythya fuligula. Next base: position 940,549 of record NC_045570.1, on the reverse strand, counting down.
TGCCTTTCAGATCAGCACAACTCTTCCTCATGCGTTACATTTAAATTTTCTTTAAAAAATGCATTTGCTTGAAAGACAAATCATTTGTCTTCAAATTTCAGCTGTCAAAATCTAAACAGGTTATTTCCACAGTATATTTTTAATCTTGCTCTGAAGTTTGTTTCTTTTGTTTTACTCTCCTCATTAGTAGCACCCACATATCTGGATTATTTCAAAATGTCACTATTTTGGACAACGCTGCAGCAGAAGAATCTGAGTTCAAATTATTTAAAACAGCAGCAGGAATTTATCCTCATGCCTGCTGCAAAATACGTGTGGCCACCCCCTGTGCATGACCAGCATTCTTTGAGGTCCCTTGGTTAAAATAAAGATGGGAAAATTGGGGGAAAACTTAGTGTGACCATTTAGCACACTTGAAATAGAACTTGGGAAAGCTGCTGAACACCACCAAATTTAGCACTTCTGTGCACATATTCTGCTACAAGACTTGTTTAATCCTAAAATGCAGTTGGCATCATAAGTAAGCTCCACTCATTTTGGAAGGAGGTAGAACAATATCAGAAGAGGCTGGACCCCACCATAGCATGCAAAGGCAATACCAAAATGATTGAATTCACCCATCTGGAAGGAGTTCACACCTGATAGCCCATGCATGGTGGCAGCCTTGTTTAAGCCTTCTTTGGGGGTCAAGTTACTGTGCCCAGCCCGTTGCTCTGTACATCTCCCATCAAGCCCTGGTGGCTACTTGCTGTGGATTGGGGTGCGAAGTGCCTGTGGAGCAGGGCGGGCAGCCTGCACCAGCCCCGGGGGTGGGTACCCATGAGAGCACTCTTCCTGCACCACAGGACTGCGATTTACTCCACAAGCAAGCCAAAGCATCCTGTGGACAGAGCAAAAATTACCCTGGAATCCCTCATGGGGACAGTGGCACTGTGTCTGCTGTTCCTTCAAGGATGGTAATGTGGGGAGAAAAAATTAAGGGGCACATCACATCTGTGGGTGGCAGGAATTATGATTACTGTGCAGACAGACTGGCTCTTACTGCTCCAGAGCTGGCAGGGAATCTTTGCCAGAACAATCTAACTATTGCTGTGCTGCTGCCTCTAGCTTTAACCCAGAAGTACACAGTCACTGAAATGATGAAGAATTATCCAGTAAACTGTTTTAACTTCAAGACTTAATGAAGAAATTCAGTCAGTTTCAACTAAACTTTTTTCTTTGGTTCACACTGACTAGCAGACACTACTCTGAAATAAAGAAGAATACTGTAGTAAAAAGAAACAATGAAAGAACTCATTGGTTATGCAAATTTACTGCTGTAATTGTTTCATTATTAAAAATGTTTTGGTAAGAACAGTTTGTTGAATCAAGATTGATCGCAATAAAAAGTAAATCCAAGAAATAATCTAAAAAGATGTTGAATTCTTTTACAGAAGAATTAAAATAAATAAGGAGTGTATTTTATGAAACATGCTGATTCTTTGTTCATCTTTTGATGGTTAGACAGTCATCAGTGAAAGATTTGTCAGAAGCAACCATCTCAGTTTCTGGTCTTTGAGTTATGTGCTTACTGAAGTCTTTGCATTTGTTAAGCATTTATGATCACTTCAGAATTAACAGCTTCCCATGAATATCAGATTTATGGGCAGTCTGTTAAATATTTGCGTCAGATCTGCTTACCTGAACTAATCAATCTGAAATATATATATATATATATATATACATGTTTTTCTCAAATGCCAAGGGTTATGTCATGTCACTTTGCCAGTGTGAAAGAAAACATATTGTTATCAAAGAGAAATTTGCTAACAATCTGGAGGACGCATGATACATGGAAGTATTTGTATTATTGATTATCCACTGCAACTTGTTTTTCACATTCTTAATTATTGGCTGATACATCGTAGTGGTGCATGGAAGAATTAAAACAAGTCTAAGCTATAGTTCTGAATAGGACATTGAAATTCAAAAAGCAAAATCTCCCAAATATCCAGAAGACTGAAATAGTCTAATAGATACACAATATATTGGGTGAAATATGCTCTGCCCTGCAAATAGTAGAAAGGTGTTACATGCATTTAGTAGACATACTCTCCCCTTCCTCTGCTGCAGCATTTTAGAAGCATTAGTCAACTTAGCCCCACAACAAGGGACTAAATGGAAGAGGACAGGAAGAGGAAAAGACTAGAAAGGAGGAAAGAATACAGAGAAATTATAAAGGGGTACAGCACAGAAGATAGCTGACTGGATAAAAATGGACAAAGAGAAAACCTCATGTGAAAGAACTGAAACGTTGTAAATAACTTCTCCAAAGTAAATATACATGTATATATTTGAAACTTTCTGAACTGAGTCTTCCTTTTTCCAACACTAACTTTTTCAGCCTAGCTCTCCTCAGTATCTCCAAGCTAATTCTGTTGGCCAGCATTTCCACTGAACACTACAACATAGGGCATTAGTTTTATTTCTCCCCAGGTCTACCCTTGCTTTCCATTTTCTCCCAAAAGTCATGCAACAGCTGCCCGTACTGCTTCCTCGATTCTTACACATATTTTTCTCTAGCAGCTTATGGCACTGATGATTCACAGCACAACCACAGATTGGAAAGATCCAGTCCCCAGTGTATTACTATGTCTACTCTAAAATCCTTAGTCATGTAAACGCTGTTCCAAAAGGCCAGCAGGGCACTACTTTCTACTGTTATATTTTATTTGTGATCTGATCAGGTTGTCCCAGGCTGCATCATTCCAGAAACAGTTACTGCTTCCTCACATCATCCTTTTCCAATACTCTTGGAAACAACAGTTCAAATTGATACAATTGTACCCCATCCCACTATTTTAAAGTACCCATATAAATGTTCCTTGCCAAACATACTCAGACTTTATATACAACCATCAGTATATAACACATGCACTTAATCAATATATAAATTGGACATTTTATTGGAACGTCTCACAGTGAACTGGTTTAGCGGTTTAGCTGAATGGTCGTGACTACCATGTAACTGGGATGGCATTTGTGCAAAGGGAAAAAAAAAAAAAAAAAGAAAAAGAAAAGCCCTACACTCATATAACCAGTGCCACGAGGTTAACTAGTACTACAATTGCACCCACTTGCTTTTTAATGTGGAAATGACTAAATAAAACATTAAAAAGAGGAAATATGCATGAAAGTTCATGAATGGCCATTTTATTAATTTTGCCATTTGTTTCATCTTTGTAAGATAATAAAAGACACATAGATCAGCAAACCTATGAAGTGATAACCATACTTGAAGCTTTCACATCCCCCGTCTCTGAAGCAGCGATAGCCGCCTCCTTTCTTTGCTTCAGTTTACAGATGCTCAAAAGTTTTGAAAATCATTTTGGACCACAGAAAATTCAGGAATCCAGAACAGAACTGTTAAAATCTTAGGCCTTATTTATCTGATTATGAATCCAAAGCAAGTAATTAACTTTCTAAAAACTAGAGTTGCCATAGATGGCAAACAGCACACATACAGATTAAATCTCTTAAAAATAAAACCTGCATACCTAGGGGAAGTAACACCATTTGTCAATTCTAAGGCTACACATTTTTCTGGAACATGTTTTAGCCACATGAATTTTGTTCCTACCACTACAATCTCTGCAGATATACACACCAGCAGTTCCTGCATATACTTTGCAAGAGAGGAGGAAAAAAATCTTCACTAATAGTCCACATCATTTCATAAGAAATTCTCTAAGCAAACCTATTTTCAGACTTTTAACCCAAATGAAAAATTCAAAGTTTTAATAATTTTTATAAGCTTCTGATAGGCATTTAAATTTGAGGTGTTTATCCAAATACCCTCAAGCTTCAGAGAATCCCTTATCACTGCTTCACTTCCTAATAGCTGTCATTCCAATAAATATCATAGCAATTAAAATCACTATCAATCAAAAATATTGCTTTCTTACAGGCCTGTCTTGATTTTTTTTTTCTTGAACAGTTCTTCAATTTTGTAGCAACATATCTGACTGCCTTTATTTTCATTTAACTTTTACCTTTAATGTCTTTGCTGTTTCAACCAAAATATTTATAGCATTTTTTTTCCTTTGCACACAATATTATTGTCTCTGCTTCCTGACATATTTTGCTCTTCTTCCCATGAGGAGGGAAGGTAAAACCAGTGAAACTAGTCCTGGGAGACAAACAAATTTTTCATGAGTGTTCACAATCTTATCAAGAGAACAAAGACACACCTTCCTACCATGAAGATGCAAAAATACTTCCATGGGCGATGCTGAACATTTCAACAAACCTGGACAAAATACCCTAAGAACAATCTTTCCTTTCTCTGTAGTGTCATTTTACAGACTAAAATTGCCTCGTTTTCTGACACGACATCTCAAGACCTCTGTTTAGTGCTTCCTTTTGGTGCCATTTGATTTCTTTGCGGGTGAAAAAGGTTAAATAGGCTACACAGGAGCTTGCCAGTACTCATGACATGAAACTGTGATGGCCTGGCAAAGAGATTTAGTTGGAGGACTAGAAAGAAAATCTTAGATGTAAGAGAGGTTATGAGAGAATAAGCATCAGAAATTCAATGTGGCTTTTAAGTGGAGCTATAGTGAGGAGAAACAACAACAGAAAAAGATTCTTCTTACTAAAATGAGGAAAACTAAAAATTCTGCTCATGCTGCATTTAGTTTGAAAGGTGGATATCCACAAGGAATTATCACATAGCCAGCTGCTTTCTTGGAGGAAGAGGAGACAGGACAGGAAAAGAGAAGCAGGTGTGCAAGAAGTTGAGATGAACCTGAATGGACTTTGGAGGAACATTCTCCCATATTGCATTTTCTTTGCTGCCACCAGAAAGAAGACCGGAGGAAAGATTTCTGAAACGTGCTTCAGGGATGTGCCCATCTTCTTTAGCATTCAGTTCTCTCCCGGAAGTTACGCTTTTTTTTCTCTCCCTTCCTGCAGTTTCCAGTGTAGCCAAATAAATCCACTCCTAAATCAGTCCTATTTTTTATTTTATTTTATTTTATTTTATTTTATTTTATTTTATTTTATTTTATTTTATTTTATGACTTACTGTTGTAGGAATGAGCCCAACTGTTAATGGAGCCCAGTTATCTGATCTATTCCAAGTCCTATGGGGTGTATTTTCAACACAAAAAGGAGGACTAAGGAGAATCTCCATCCTTTACTGGATGCGGGGGGAAACTTAGTTACAAGAGATGAGGAAAAGGCGGAGGTGCTCAATGCCTTCTTTGCCTCAGTCTTTAGCGGCAATACCGGTTGTTCTCTGGATACTCAGTACCCTGAGCTGGTGGAAGGGGATGGGGAGCAGGATGTGGCCCTCACTATCCATGAAGAACTGGTTGGTGACCTGCTACGGCACTTAGATGTGCACAAGTCGATGGGGCCGCATGGGATCCACCCAAGGGTAATGAGAGAACTGGCAGAGGAGCTGGCCAAGCCACTGTCCATCATTTATCAGCAGTCCTGGCGATCGGGGGAGGTCCCAGTTGACTGGCGGCTAGCAAATGTGATGCCCATCTACAAGAAGGGCCGGAGGGCAGACCCGGGAAACTACAGGCCTGTCAGTTTGACCTCAGTGCCAGGGAAGCTCATGGAGCAGATCCTCCTGAGAGTCATCACGCAGCACTTGCAGGGCAAGCAGGCGATCAGGCCCAGTCAGCATGGGTTTATGAAAGGCAGGTCCTGCTTGACGAACCTGATCTCCTTCTATGACAAAGTGACGCGCTGGGTGGATGAGGGAAAGGCTGTGGATGTGGTCTACCTTGACTTCAGCAAGGCTTTTGACACCGTCTCCCACAGCATTCTCCTCAAGAAACTGGCTGCTCTTGGCTTGGACTGGCGCACGCTTCGTTGGGTTAGAAACTGGCTGGATAGCCAGGCCCAAAGAGTCGTGGTGAATGGAGCCAAGTCCAGTTGGAGGCCAGTCACTAGTGGCGTCCCCCAGGGCTCGGTGCTGGGGCCGGTCCTTTTTAATATCTTCATCGATGATCTGGACGAGGGCATTGAGTGCACCCTCAGTAAGTTTGCAGATGACACCAAGTTAGGTGCGTGTGCTGATCTGCTTGAGGGTAGGAAGGCTCTGCAGGAGGATCTGGATAGGCTGCACCGATGGGCTGAGGTCAACTGCATGAAGTTTAACAAGGCCAAGTGCCGGGTCCTGCACCTGGGGCGCAATAACCCCAAGCAGAGCTACAGGCTGGGAGAGGAATGGTTGGAGAGCTGCCAGGCAGAGAAGGACCTGGGAGTGATGGTGGATAGTCGGCTGAATATGAGCCAGCAGTGTGCTCAGGTGGCCAAGAAGGCCAACGGCATCCTGGCTTGCATAAGAAACAGTGTGACCAGCAGGGCTAGGGAGGTGATCGTCCCCCTGTACTCAGCTCTGGTGAGGCCGCACCTCGAGTACTGTGTTCAGTTTGGGGCCCCTCTCTACAAGAAGGACATCGAGGTGCTTGAGCGGGTGCAGAGAAGGGCGACGAAGCTGGTGAGGGGCCTGGAGAACAAGTCCTACGAGGAGCGGCTGAGGGAGCTGGGCTTGTTCAGCCTGGAGAAGAGGAGGCTCAGGGGCGACCTTATCACTCTCTATAGGTACCTCAAGGGAGGCTGTAGCGAGGTGGGGGTTGGTCTGTTCTCCCACATGCCTGGTGACAGGACGAGGGGGAATGGGCTTAAGTTGAGCCAGGGGAGTTTTAGGTTAGATGTTAGGAAGAACTTCTTTACTGAAAGGGTTGTGAGGCATTGGAACAGGCTGCCCAGGGAAGTGGTGGAGTCACCATCCCTGGAAGTCTTCAAAAGACGTTTAGATGTAGAGCTTAGGGATATGGTTTAGTTGGGACTGTTAGCGTTAGGTAGAGATTGGACTCGATGATCTTGAGGTCTCTTCCAACCTAGAAATTCTGTGATTCTGTGATACTGTGATTCTGTGATCTGTAAAAACAAGCATTGAGGGCTGCCTAGGCAGATGACACTTAAAGGTTAAGGAGGTTGGATGCTGTTTAGAGGACAAACTGTCATTCCATTATTTTCAAACTCAAGTCAATATTTTGCAATGCAAATGCAACAGTTTTCTGTATATTTGATTTATTCTGTTTTATGTTTTGGCCATTCCACACTCTCCAGAACACTATTAAGATTAGGAACATTGCATGCAGTGGTTTAAAGAATATGAAAAGAGATAATGTCTGGTGTATGAGTGAGCTTCTACAGATTGGAACCTTGAGTCATTTTAACCTTGAATTCTTCCTAAAGATGTCAGATAGATATTTTTGGTAAACTTATATGTCTTGGTAGCTCATAATATGTTCACTACACAAGACCTAATTCCCAGGTAATTTGACTGATTAAATATCCAGAGATACGCGTGTGTATGTGTTTCAAAACATGGTATAAATTTAAAATAAAGGAGCCAGACAGATGCTATTTGGTTGATCCAAGTATATTAGTCATACAGTTATTATATACATAAATCTGTTGCTCTGGATTGATGTCCAGTACTATTTATTTTGTCAGTAAAACAAAAGGTGGTAGTAAATGTTGTATATTGCAGCTTCTGTAATAGTGGATGAGTTACCAGTACAAGATGCAGCAAACTGCAGAGTACAAACTCAGTTCAGCAGTCATATCAGGCAGATTTAAAGCCAACCTTTTGAAATAGGAGATCTTTCCATTCCCCACTATATCTAGACCTCCCAAAGTGTTGCTAATATATTTCATGAAATAGCCCAACATTCACAACTATCAACTCAACACAAAGATGACAGAACAGGTCTGGTGCTGCTGGAAGACAGGACCTTCTTGTCAGAGGGCTATTGCTAGGTAGGCACATACTTATCTTGCTATATCTATACTTTGAATTCTATGTAGTACATTATATTTTTTTTTTAGCACAAAATGTTTACCTTTCCTTTTGATCACAGTTGGTCAACCTAATTTTAATTATTTCCCAGACTATTTCTCTGGATCAAGTTTTTCACTGAACCAGATTCACCTTTCGCTAATTTATTCATTCTCTGTCAAAAATAAAAGTTCTAATCCCTTAATGTAATTAAAATGTTCTTGACTGAGATCATTAAATCATGGAGAGATTCAAAATTTACTGTATCCACAATGGTAGTGATTTAGTAACAGAAAATCAACTTATGTCATAGTAGTTTGTTAGAACATTTGTTTACTCTTCAGCCGAGGCATGCTAATTACAATAAGAGGTCTTCACAAGCAATCCAGTTAGCAAATATGATTGGTTAATAGATAAGGAATGATTCATGATTAAAAGCATACAAAACCTACATCTGCAGAAAAAGGTCATTAGACCTGGGGCCATGTCACAAAGTGTCAAAAATTAGGTCGTCTGATGTACTTGGGATGCTGTGTGGATGGGGAATCAGACATATTTCTATTGTATGTGCAAGCAGAAGCTCACATGTACATTTGCCTCACTAGAATCGTAGGGGCAGTGGCGTTTGTTGCCACAAACATCAGTCATCTCTCATCCATGTAAATGTAGGATTTCCTTTTCTTAAAAAAATGAGGCCCTCACAAAATCAGCAATCTTAGGAAGGGAATGCAAAAAAAAAAAAAAAAAAAAAAAAAGATCAACCTGCCGCCCTGAAACAATTTGAGCTTTTAAGGTATTATTTATTACTACGTAAGAAGGACTACAAAGCTAAAAAAACCATATCCATTTGTTGTATATGGACATGACCTAAAATCAGGAATGACTCTTCTCCAGTGTAGGCATTAAGAACATGGGTTTAGGAGTAATGCTTTCCATAAGAACACAAGTTCTCCCTGTCAATGAGTCTTTATCAGAGAATTTTACATGCTAAGCTTGTACACAAGTTGGGGAAAGCTTAAACAAATAGGGTATCAAGGTAGATGGTAGTTCATTTTTAACTGATTTGTGCAGATATGGGAAATCTATTTGTTAATTAATAAACAGAGAAAGTCCATTAAGTATTGTGTTCTATTTTTGTTAACTGGGAAATCATTGCTTTTCTTGACACAAGGTTATTTTAACTTTGGGGATTTTGAACTAAGAAAGGATTTTGTTAACTTTTTCCTCAGTCATTGGGGATATTTGATTTTATGTTTTAATTAAAAAAAAAAAAAGCATTGCTTTAAGCAGGGCTTCTGTACGCAAACAGCTCTTGAGTAAATACATTACACTGTAGTAGGAAAATGAATCCTATTATAAAATGTCTCTTGTTTTCTCACCTTGTTTTGCATTTTTCTCAGATGCTTTTTGAACCTGTCATTTAAGTTTCAAAACTTCATTCCCCTCATCCTGCTCACTTAATCTGCATCTCATATAGCTGATTTCCTTTCCTCTTTCCAATGAGACCCTATCATACTTAAGTCTGGTACTCTCTTTTTTCCCGGGTCAGCCTAAATGGATGTCTAGTCATATTTCCTCCCAACCTCTTCCCTCTTCTCAGTATGCCTTCAGCCATCCCTCAGCAATAACCCCTACGATCTCCTTGCAATTGGCACAGTCCCTAGCTGGCGGCTCTCCCTGGGCACTGACCCCCTGCAGGCACCTTGGTCAGGGGATGCTACACCTGGGAAATCTCAAGGGCCTGGGTATAAACCTGAGTCAGAATTCACTAGCCTCCAACCTCAGTTTACATTGTTAATGTGAATGGAAGCATTTTATTGTAATTAGCTGGAAGTGGTACAGATTATAGTTGTTTTATAGAAGCAAAACTATGAAATCTATAAATGTAAAACTGTTATGGCAGCCATAATACATTCTGAGCACTAAATTAAATTATTTCATAATATATAGGCCATTTATTAAAGATAAAACATTGAATAGCTTTTTTTTTTTTTTTAATGAGGAGCTCCAGATTGAATATCTTGGCAGCTGAACTTTTCTCTTTAGTCACGTAGGTGCAGAATGTGACAGGGTGGATCACAGCTGTGTCCCAGCCTGGTGTCACCAGGAGTGAAAGGCTGGGTGACTCCCGCCTCTACATCATCTGGAAGATGAGGAGGGTGATGTGGGGCACAGTACCAGCGTCCTGACTGACCCCACAGAGAAACCATGTTCCCATACCCAGGGGCAGCCCAGCTGAGCTCAGGTCAGCTTCAGCAGCTTACACTTTCCTTGCTAGAGGAGCAAGGAGGCTGCCTTACTGCTTTAAGCCCTCCCTTGTCAGAGCAGAAACTACAGTTGTCACAGCAGTGTAAAGCACCACAGGTTACCCTTACCTGCTACCCTCCATTTCTGCTAACAGAGCCAGACAAAAGAGTATTGTAACTGGTGGTCTGATGCTACACTACTGGAAGTCACCAGTAACTGGGGCTTACCATGGCTCCAAAAAACAAGCTTCTGTTCTTTAGCCTCTCAACACAGCATTCTCTAAGGAATGGTCCTGGGGGGCATCAGCATATTGAACATGTTATCAGCATAAACCTTTGTCACACGTGGTGGTCTAAGTGGGGACCCTGAGCAGGGCCAGGATCCCGTAATCCTTTCCTGGGTTGGTAATTTAGTCTTGGAACAGTCTGGATAGCTCCCTCAGGGCTTCTCTGAATATGGATTAGCAGGAGGAAGTTTCTAGCAAGACTAAGCTCCTGGTGGTGAAGGAACTGATTCATTTCACTTATATTAGCTGGCTATTGGTAAAGAAAGAAAGGTAAATGCACAAAGCCATGCACTGCTGAGCAGGGGAATGCTAAAGTCACTGATTACCAGTGTAAAGAAAGGAGTAGCATCCTTACTAGAGTTACTCAGTGATTTTCATCTGAAATTATTTTCTGAAGAAAATTTCAGGGTTCATCTCAAAAATTCTTTTTTTTTTTTTTAATATCACTGTTCTCAACACACTTGCCACTGTCTCTGCCTCTGTGGCCCTCTGCTGCCACTTACCAGAGGGCCACAGTGCTTAGGAGTGGAAAAGTTTGGTTTGCTTTTCCTTAAAATCCTTTTCCCAAACAAGGAACAAAATCTATTTTTTTCTTTGTTGTGGATTACTTTTTTTTTTCTTTAACACCACTTTTTGTGGGACTCTCCTTTGCCAGTCACTTCCTGATGGAAGAAGTGACATGTAGTTAGCCATCGATTTGTCCAGGCAGAAGCCTGTAATCGCAAATTCTATGCAGAAAAGTGCAGGGTACATGAAGGGCATGAAACAATCTGCTAAGCAAGACACTAAACTAAGATCCACTAAATCTCAGTTCCACCTCGAAATCACACATCTTTGGGAATCAATAATATATCCCATATTCATTTCCCATCTCTGCCTGTTCCATCTCATTCTTCTAAAACTAAGTTCATATGTGCAAGAAATATCTGTAACTGTGTATGTGCAGCACTAACAGAATGGGACCCTGAAATCCAGTGCAGACCCGAGATCCTGCTACAACACAAATTAATACGGATAACGAAGATCTCTATGCCACAGCAGTGTGCAATATTGTCACCACATCATATTCAAAAATATTTTTGTTTAGGATTCCCCAGTTCACAAAAAAAAAAAAACAAACAAAAAAAAAAACACCAGAACTGTCAGATAAGCTTCCAGCTGTTCCTATTAGGGCAAATTCATGGTTGTTTTGCAAATGTTCATTAGGATTTTAAGCTGCAAGGCCACTTCATGGAACATCTCTGTAGATTCACCTTTCGAAAATGTACAAATGGTTCATGTAAATGGTGTTGCACTTTATGGATATAGACATTCCTAGTAGCAGAAACTCTCAAATGGTACTCTCAAGAACATGGTTGCTGGAGAGTATTCACTATTTCCCAATTATTGCACTTAGCCAAAGGGTATGATCTCGTTTGAGAATGCTGAAAAACTTGCCAGAAATAACAGATCATTGGGTATGGAACAACTCTAAACAAGCCCTTTTGGTGGCAATTAATGCAGAAGTAACCATAGGTTATCCAACAATAAAAAGAAAATATGCCATTTTTATTACCTGAGCTTCACTGCTGCAGACACAGAAACACACCTGTTAACGAGGATGAGAATGAGTATGTGGGGATATTGCCTGTGCAGAATAGTCTGTGGTGAGAATATTCTACCATTCCTCTATCCCAGTTACAACACAACTATTGTGTTATGGGTGGCAGTGCAGACCATGACAGTTTATTACTATGAGCATTAAAAGCAACTTGATCAATGGGGTACAATAGATCTCACTACATCAGAAACTCCATTTACAGCATCAAGGGTTGCAGATGGTCATTTTGTTTTCCAGAAAGTTTTCTCTTACATTTCAAGTGCTGCACTTGATGGTTTATTAAAGGGTTTGCCAGAATTAGTTTTATCTAAACAGTGGCAATAAACTTTACTACTGGCTCTTTACCCTGCAAGATTTCAATTTTCCCTGGTCCTTGCTCTTCGACCAGCCTATTTCCCAGTACGATTTTCCCTTTGTCTGGCCTGCAACACATTTGTGACTACACAAATAAACAGCATCAGTTCAGCAGATGGATCTTCAGGTCCAAACTCCAGAGTAAATTCCATAATCAACCAGGCTGAATGATGCTTTTAGTAGGCCAAGGCTGATACTCACTATAATTCACATTCCCTGGGTACACTGCTCTGCAATAAAGCTTGAATGTGAGGCATGTCAGCCAAGAGCTAACATACCTGTTTGAACTAGTCCTGTGCCAATGGAAACATGTCACAAACTGAAAACATTTAGCCTACTGTATAATCGTAAATGGATTCTTTTTAACAAAATGAAGAATAATCACTTACGCATAAGCACACAAATATGTTAAATGTTAATATGTAATAAAGTGTTAAATCACTCCTAGCTGGCATGTTCAGAATAATGTCACTGTAAATAAACACATTGAAGAGCTATTAGGGTCCAAGACATTTTTGCCCATCAGTAGTATTAGTTTAACAGGACAAACTTTCATTATATTCTGACATTTGGTACACACAGTACGTTGTTTATGCACTAAATGTCAGAATATAAAGATAGTTTAGCCCTTTTATTTATGTATTTAAGAGTTATTAATTTAAGAGTGACCTTATTTAATCAAAACTGCTGTTTAATAAAAATCACATTCACAGATTTCAAAATAGAGCTCTTGGGTCTGAAGAGCCATTAGTTGTTGTTTAACATGCACATTTGTGCTTAGCCTTCCTTTGAATCTTTTTTTTCCTATCTAAGCTTGTAACTCCAGCATGCACAATGGTTTAATCGTATATTGTTCTCTGAGTACTAACCCTTTACAAATCATATGACATAAAAAGAAAAATAAGTAACATTGTAAAGACAGTAATGAGAATTGTTGAGCTAAAGTGCCTCTTAAAGAAATCCTAATAAATTCCAGAATTTCTAGTCTTCTGGCAAGCTTTCCATTTAGAATAAAATCAATGATCAATGGTTGCAAACAGTCAGCATCAGGCTTGCATGCCTCCAGAGCAGAAAAAACTCATAGACGAAAGATGACATTTAAAGGAAAAAAGCTGACATTGACTCCATCACTGTCATTGCTTCTGCCATAAAGCAGCTTCAAATATTAAAACATTTTTCATCTGTGCTGCATTATTGGCACCAGAAATTGTTTTCTCTCTGTCTGATACTCACTTGAACTGCAGCAGAGCTCCCCAGAGACTCCAGATTGTTACCAAGGCCTCATAACATATTGGCAGTTGATGTGGTGGTGTTCATGTACACTTGCCACTCACAAAGGAGCCTCCCCCTCCCCTCACACACACAGCGAAAAGAAAATGCTCCAACAGGAATTTCAGACCTGTTCAATGAGTTCACTGACTCAGATGTAGGAGCTGCCATGCATCATTTTGTGTGGCCTCCTTGAACTCAGTACAGGTTTTTCTGTGGGGCTGGGAAAAGTGCTTATACTGTCTGCAGTGAGGTTCTGTGGAAGTGTATTAACAAACTGACCATTTGCATCAATTTTTTTCCAAAATCTGTCCTTCTTTTACATAAATTCCTCGTCTCAATTTGCCTTGCATTGTGTGCTTGGGCTGTTCCCAGGTAAGTGTTTCTCAATTCAATGGCAAAAGCAGAGCTTCTGTTGATCAGCACACTTGCAATCTGTCACTGTGAGGGGAGGCAGATTTAGATGCAGCACGGAAAGCCTTCATTTACTATAGGATAATCTTGGCATAAATTTTTATGCAAACACACCAGTAGTGTATAGGTCAGTGAGAACTGGTAGGCAAATAAAACATAACTAATGCATCAGCTCATCAACAGAAATTAAGCGCCTAAATCCCTATCAGTGTTCAAAACACTGACAAAATGAATGAATACACTGCACTTTGCATCATCGAACCGAAAAATACATAGTATGTTATCAAGCACTGGTTCTCACTCAGTCTATGAAAGACGGCGCAATTAAATACAGCTACAGATCATCAAAAATGATTCATGCATCCTTCTACCAGGAAGAAGGCTGAGACTTTCATGACCAGGGGCTTCTGTCACAAGCACTTGTCCAAGATCTAATGTTCAGAAGGACGTGGGGCAGCAGGACAGGTGGGTCAGCTCTCCCCTCCAGTCCCTGTGGTGCGTTATGACCATCACAGAGGCTGGAGCCTGAGTCACCTTTGACTTATTATCAAGTGCAATAAGGAAACAAAGACAGGCAGTAAATTATCTTCTGTTATTTTCTGCCATCACTGCCCTCCTTGCCAGTGGATTCATCCACTTGGACTTTACAGGTGTAAAACAGAACAAATGCTGCAATTTGCAACTGTGTCTAGCAATTCTTCTAAGACCAAGGTCTCTACCCTATAGCACATAAGTAGCATTGTCCACCAGATCCTGCGAGACTATTTGCAGTTATGCAAATAAAAAAATTAAGACTCGGGCTGACAGGAAGCAAAGTAAGATTTGCTCACTGTTCACAATTTCATCGCCTTCATCCACCTTTTGACCAACAGAGCCAAGGGACCACTGCTCAACTGCTGCTCAAAGCATTTCCAGCAGCTGGGGCATGACAGCACACCAGCTGACAGTGGTCTCTGTGCCTGCAGCACACCTCAGCTCTTGCAAGCCCTAAACCACTTCTGTCGGTGTCCCACATGCTGGGAAGTAGCCTGCAATTCTGCTCCTAGTGCTGTACTGCCTGGCACCAACTGACATCAGCAATGCTTCCCCCCCCCCCGCCCCCCGCAACTCGTCCCAGGGGCAAACCAGCTCACACAAAATTAGGTAAAAATACAGAAACAGACCAGAAAATGAATCAGCCTGTCTGACCCCTTCCTGCCTGCCCTCAGGAGAAAGCCCAAGCATCTGTACTGTAGCCCTGTTACCTTATCATGCAGACCATTTTGTAAACAAAAGCAAGCCACAAAGAGCAGATGTTGCTGCTGACCCTGCCTGGGATGTCAGGGAACCTCCTGGATGTGGATAGCAGAATTTGCACAACACCAATGCCCAAACTTGCAACAGGATGCACTGTTCTAGCAAGTTGAGCATCTAATTAGGGCAAGGGGCTCTCATCTCAGATGTGATTGTGACTGGCTGCCACCACAGCAGCAGTCTTTGTCTTTCCATTATCTATCTCCAATACAGACAGTCCTTGCTTTTCACCAGGGCTACTGGAGAACTGGTTAGCTACATGCAAGCTGCTGACAGAGAGGAAAATGCCGGAGAGGGATGGGCAACTCCTTACTGAACTCCTACCACAACAGAAGTGAAACAGATGGAAAAGGTGTATTAAGGCACAGGTTGGTGCAAGAGACAGGATTGAAAGTGAGAGGAGGATATTTTGTGTTGCCAAACAGTTTGGTTTGTCTCAGTGGAAGGTATTCAGCATCCCTCCAATTTGGGATTCTGTATAATTTTTTTTAGTGCCACTAGGACACTGGAGACCAACAGCATTAAAAAAATTATAGGGTTTCAGCCTATGAGAAGGAAGTAATCATTTGCCACAGACCTTTTACTGGATATTATCTCATGAGTCATGACCCATATCAAGAGAGCAGCTGTTTGAGTCTGACTTGAAAAGCCAGTGGTTGATAACATTCCCCATATATTCCTGCAGGTAACAAGTGATATTTAGCTGAGAAGGTCTGTATATCTTGGCTTGCTGGCCCTTTTAACTCAAGGAACTGCCTGAGAGTGAATGACAGACTAGAGAGATTGTGCTGAAAACAAAGAGAAAGAAAAATCAAATAAAAAGTATCTGTGTGGGTTGTTTTATTGTGGAAGTGAATGACAGCATTAGGATTTAGACCTCCTAGTTTAACACATCCTGCCTTCCCTAGTTTAATAACTAAACACACAACTAAAAGACAGCATGTAAAAACATGTAGCGATTTAGTAGATCAGGGTTGCTGTATTTGGATTCTCAGGGCATTTAGGGGAAAAAGGAAAGAAAAAAGTAAAAAAAATAAAATAAAATAAAGACCACACAGGGAGACAGCGCAAAGAGCCTCTCCACAACCATCTGCCACAGCATCACATGGCTCTGTAAACTGACAGACACTCCTTTAGCAGGGCCCAGGCACGTCAGATGAATCAATCAATCAAAAAAATTCTTATGAAACTTAATCACGGAGGGTCGTGTTAGGGAGTGGGGAACAGATTAAATTACCACGGTATTAGATACGGGAAATGATTTCTGTCAAAACCATCTTTACTGCAATTATAATATGTTAATTATGTATTTCATTAAGTAAGTGGATTAGAGTCTGCACAGATGAAATCACGCTGAAGGCTTTGAATCATTTGCTGAGCAGTGTGGGAGGACTGGTGTGAATGGAACTCAGTTAATTTTGAAAACTTTCACATGCTAAACATGTCCCCCCACCCCCTGAACTGCAGGAAATAAATGCCTCCCAGATCGCTGTGTAAAACATCCAAAGACCACATTAATTTCAGTGATGTAATCAGATCATGCCTGATGCGATCCAGGAGCTTGTCAGAGCAGCCATAAATGCGTTTGTGTATACCGATGCTAGGCTGTCTGTGAACCTCCCGGCCATAGAAGGAAGCCGCCTCGGGCAGGACACCAGCCTTTCTCTGCCCGTGCGGCAGAAGGGCCCCCCCCCGTCCCGCAGCCCCGCGTTAGGTGCTGCACAGCCATGTGTGCAGCTGCCAGCCAGCGCTGCCGGCGCTCAGCCTGCCAACGCAAAGCACGGCCCTGCAATATCCCCCACCTCTTGCGCTCCTGCTTCTTGCTCACCGGGGACCGAGAGGTCCCGGCGCCGCAGGACTCAGCCGGTCAGAGATGTACGAGCCATTGACCTGCCGCGTGTTTGTGTGCACCTGAAGGGACACGCGCTGCGGGTGCACAAGTCAGCGCAGCTCCTGGTGGCAGCACAACTGAGCTGCTTTACACTGGGGGAGGATCCGGCCCCCCACTGTAATCCTCATATTCGTGAGGACAGATTATTGATGCATATAGGTATGGTGGGAAGCCACACGCACAAGGTAGGCGCGGAGCTGGAAGGGCTATTTTCTTGGGTTGAATTCTACATGAGTGTGAAAGAGTGTATTTGTGTTTCAGCAGTGAGATGTTCCCCGTGCATTTAACACTGTGCTTTTGACAGAGAAAAGAACAAGAAACAAGGGAAGATCGTGGTAACTGTTGTTCTCCTCACTCCCCAATAAATTAAATGTCTCATTTTAGAGGTTTATCTCGGAAAGGCAAATTAATGAATAAATAAAAATAAATGTGTCAGGCTCTAATTAACAATAAGAACTGGGCACCTTGTCATGGGATTTTAGACATAGCAGTAGGTAACCTTCCATTCAGGGGAGACTGCCCCACATATTAAAAGTAAAAGGACATTCAGTGTCACAAAGGAATAAATCTTCCAGCTCTCCTGCATATGCCTCTCTTTTGAATAGCTTCCAGGGTAGGAGAGACATTTAAAATATAAGTGAAAAAATAAGAGCAAAATAATTAATTTTTAAAAAGGAGAACATATACAATACACATAAATTTGCCTCATCCTAATTATTTAGCTATCAGTAATAATCACAAGGGATTTAAAAGGAGGAAAGAATCTGAGACAGCATAACACTCTGCATGGAGTGAACATTGGTGTAAATGACTGGAAAAGGTTGGCTGATTTGATGAAAACCCAATCAGACTCTCTAGGGAGATATTACTTTCCTCATTATTCCACTGATTGGCCTTATTTCATCTGAAGAATGCAGCACATTCTTTACAGTGCTGGCAAGCCTCTTTAACAATATCCAAGGAAAAAAACCCTATCACCTCTTTAATCGAAACAACAAGGAAATTAACCAGAGTCACTTTCCTCAGGGAACTGCTACAAAATCCCCAAAAATCTTCTGATGGATTGGCACAGTGAAGCTAAGAGGCAAAAGGGGTGGGATTTTCTCATATTTGGCAGACAGCAAAAGCCTTTCATAAATTTGCTAAAATTTATGAAAAAAAACATAAAACAGCAGGCTTAAACCATAACTCCGCCCTCCGCACTGGAAAAAAAAATAACACTCAACTTGTTTGCTTTTAGCAACCTAATCTTAACCAACAGTGACAATTTACTAAGGGAGTTTGCTCTTGTGATACAAAATTTGTTATGCCCACATCACTGTGCAGGGCTTTAGAATAAAGCAGCAATTTCAAGTCAAGTACAAAACACACTTGTGAAATTCAATCTGAGAACTGTGTTATCAATGGCCTCGAGCTTGCAATAACTGTTAATTAAGTGTATTTTTCATTATTCTTTAGCAAAGAAGCAAGATTTAATGATATAAGTTAACAATAGATGATAATTTTGAGTAGTGACAATAGTTTAATTATTCACACACATGTAAAAGTTAACTTTATAACTTATTTCTTTGTAAGAACAAGTTCATTTAAAATATTTTGAACAGTGAATACAATTATCACATACAGTATTCTGCCACACTGTTTTTGTGGGTACAAGTCAGTTTGCTACAGAAGTCTCTCCTCTGGCAGTAATGTAGAGGAGGAATTCTCCAGGTGCTTTTTTTTTTTTCTGTTGGGGCGAAACACAGAATTTACTAGCAATGTATAGCTGTGGGCTCACTGGGTTAAAAACTGAGGTCAGAGTCCTCAAACAATGGACCTCAAGATTGCCTAAGCTATTTCCAAAACTTTCACAAAGGCGTCTGTTGAATTACAGGAAATACCTTGGGAAGAAAATAAAAATACAGCCTATGATGAGCCAGAAAATGATGCTGAAAACCTACTCGAACACCAGCTTCTGAATGCATTTGAATGCCATGAAACCATCAATATCTTGAAATAAATCTAGATTAAATGTAGTCAAGAGCCTTCTGTAAGAAAGATTTGTTTCTAGTGTTTTTAATAAAACAGTCAAAAAGGATATCAGTCTAACTTACAGATTTTGAGTACCAAAGGAAATTATAATTTCAGTCCATTTAAATATAAAATGATTAAAAGTAACCACCTATGAAGTAAGCAACAAAAATATAGTAACTTGAGCCAGGCACAGATCCTTCTGCTTCAGCACTGTATTTTGTACATTTTACTCTCATTGCAGTGGACAAGCCTTGGTGCACAACTAGTCAGCAATTTTAGACTAGATTTCCTGATTAGGAATGTGGAGATGTTCCTCGGTTATTACTCAAAACTCTCAAAAATGTCTGTCACACAGAGAATTAGAACTCAGTAATAGTATGCCATATCTATTTTCAGCTGACTATTTGATTTGCTGTTTTCTCCAATGCTGTGCCTCAAAATCTGTGGGGATAATATGATGGCAGCCTGATACATTGGCCCAATCAGGCTGTTCTTTTTCTCTGTTAAGATGACATTTTAAACAACACATTCACAAACAATTAAAGATTTCATACTCTTAAATGTTCTGCACAACATCTGGACCAGTCCCTCTATTGTATACACCAAGCATGAAGAGCAATCAGGGTCTCTATTTTCAAAGAAATGCTCCTCCTTTCAAATAAAAAATAAGAATAAAAAGTCAAGGCAGATGCACACTCTGATACCCATAAATTGGCAGCACACTGAGGTATACCAGGAAGGTTAAGATTATGAAAACTATTCCCATCTGCAAGAACTTTCCAGTTTGCAGAAATTTTGTTTCAAAGCAGGGCCAACTGAAAGTGAGGGCAAGCCCATGTTACTTACTTGAGTTGGGCGTGTGCAATTGGCACTTGTGTTTTGGATTCCCACATCCCTGAGGGTGCTCTTAGGAAGCCCCCTTAAGTTTTGAGTGGTTTTGCAGAGTAATGATGGAAATGCTAGACTGTCCCTGAACTGGCTCTAACGTAATTAATTATGCCTTTTTCTCCTGCTGGATTCATATTGCTCTGAAAGCCAGTATATTTGTTCTTCCTGCAAACACAAGGCCCTTATTTTTGTGAAGCTTATCAGAGTCACACTATTTGGTATTGAATCTCCTTGGAACGAACAAATATTCTGGATATAACAGAGCCAGAAAATGTGACTGTCTCAGGATAGGCTTGTCCATCCATGCAATGGAAGCAAGGAGAGACACACTGACCTTTGGATCTGCGTTTCGGGAAGTGTCTTTGTTAGAAGGTGGTGCCCATGTTCTAGAGCCAAACATCTGTTTCTTTATACTACAAACACTGATTTCTTAGCAATATCAAGCTCGGTGTCTTGTGAATGTCTTTAAAATTCTGGGGATAAGACAAAATTCACTGTTTTGAAAGTTATGCTTATTGTGAGCTGCTGAACCTGGAATTATAGTTCAAAAGATGAGCTAAATAAACTGAAACATTGACATGTTATCAAGCAGCAACTTCTTTCCATTCTGGTCCACAGAAAAGAGAAAAATTAAGGAAAAATCTCAGGAAAAGTAAGAACAGAGAACATCAGGAAAGAGAGATTCAGTACCACTGAGTAACCCTTGGGAAGGTGGTGCCAGGAGCTCAGTGGTTTTGTGTACAGGCTGTGGGCTCTGTGCCCTGCATGCCTCTTGCATGACTGTGGTTCACCTTAAGATACAGCAATGTCTGTTCTTAGGTTCTAAGAGTTGACTACTTACAAACATAGTTTCTCCAGCAGGCTTTGAAGGTCTTGCTCTTATAGTGGTGTTTGCCCTTACAGCAGTAACTCTACTGCTGGTGGTTTAGAGGCTCAACCACTTCCTTGGAGATACCTCCACACAGCATTTTGCAAGCCCCAGGGCAGGTCCCATGCAGTCCTCTTTGCCTACAGGCAGCAAGAAGGGGGTAGGCACAGCACTGATCCCGAACAAGATATCTTAGATTGAACTCAGCACTGCTAACATTCACTCCATTCTTAGTCAGCTCACAATTCAGGCAGACCTTCTTCACATCTGCCTGGAGAAAGCCTACACACACCTCCCCAAAGACATGCGATTAACTGTTGATGTGTTTATCAAAAGAAAGATGCTCTTATTTTAGGGAGAAACAGATGTGAAAACACATTCCAGGATACTACAAACCAGCAGTCTTTCAAGACCACACCTCAAGCTACAACACTGTGAAGAATTCAGCTGGGCAAAATTACCCCTTGCCTTTGACGAATCCCAAGTGCTACCATCACTTTACTGTACTTTTCATAAAGACAGCTGATTTTGTAATGATGGAAGATTATAACATCCGATTACATTGCACATGACAGAACTTACATCCTACCCACAAAACATTTCAATGAAATATGGCAATCTTGATTCTTGACCAAAAATGTAAAATTTGAAGATAGGAGATCATGGCCCATTTCAATGGCACAGGAGGCAGACAAAGACAGCAACAAGCTTAGTAAATACAGCAGCTGAATTGGCTGTAAAAAAAAAAAAAAAAAAAAAAAAAAAAAAAAAAAAAAAGGTTGTTCAATTCAACTCCATCCCAGTTTCTGAATTTTAAATTAAAATAAACCAAAATATGTCAGGTTAGAATAACCTTTGAAATTCCCCCTACATAATTTATTTAAAATTTTCATCTAAAATTCATTAAAATAACTAGCTTGAGCAGAAATTCAACCTGCAGCATATAAGGACAGACAGCTGAGTAAAGTCATTTTTCCTGTTTCATTTAGGTATGGGGTTTGGCTCCAATATTGTATATATAATCTCACTAAAGGTTTAATAAATAAACAAACAAACAAACAAATAAATAAATAAATAAAGCTTGCTCTCCTTTTGGAAAGAAATACAAAAAAGCAACCTGCTCTAAAGCCTCATGCATCATTTACTTCCTTTTTGTAGGATACTAACTGACTCACCTTCTAATCCTCTTCAGTTCTCCTTTATTCCAATAAACATATATTGACTCTCGTGTGTCCTGACTTGGGTTGCTTAACTCAAAATGGGTGGTACTTGAAGAAAGCCCACAGATCTGTTTTGGGTGAGGTAAAGTGCTTTGGGACCTGCTCTTTGTTACGCAAAAATATTCCTGCAATGTGTGCTGTCCTGTTCCCAGAAACAGAAACAAAGCTGAATTAACCCATACTGGTCCAGAGCATGATTCATGGAGGTTTGGTGAACTTTCTCCTTGTTAACCATCACCACCAAGAAAATCAAAATGAGATTTTCTGTTCTTCCCCATGTGGTCTTAGAAAATAAACAAAGAGATGGAGCCAATGGCTTTAATAATATTTGGCCAGAAAAGCAGCCAGTGTTAGTTTTAGTGTACTGATAACATGGCTGGACAGGATAAAAAGCTATGGAAATAAAAGCCTCCAGTCAACTTCAGAGTTGTGACTTCAAACTAAACCCAACTCTCGGTCAAATCACTTAAGGTTGTCTAGTTTCCTTTGTAGCCTGGGAAAAAAATCACAGTTTTTGACCAATTGCCGTGGAAAACCATAAATCAGACTGCGGTTATTGAAAGTTAGACTCAGGTTCACCATATGGTTTGTAAACCTGGAGAATCACTGATGCGTTTTGAGGTTCTCATGAAATCTGAAATGTTAGCTGGTTTTACATGGTTTCAGATTCCCTTGCAAACATTTCAAACTCCACTTTCTCTTAAAGCATAAATTCTTTCATTCATATTAGAACATGTTAGGAGATTACAAAGAAAAGATTTAAAAGAGCAACAAAGTGGAAACACAGTTTTCACGACTGAGTATACAACCAGCTTAATGACCCGGACAAATGCACTTAATTGAGCATTTGGGTGCACAACTGCCCAGTTTGTGAATAAAGCCTTTACAGTTGCCTCTACAAACCGGATGTCAGATGTGCATAGATTGTACCTACCCTATCATAAAACTGACCTTACTGAAATGTGGCCTTCAGCTTAATCACTGATTTATTTATTTCAAGACGTGTATAAAATGCCAGATATATTCAGTACATCATCTCGATGTAAAACTCAACAGCCAACCTGGGAGGTTAGGTTTTAGTTTTGCAAGATTGCCAGTGTAACTTGGCCCGGGTATTTGGAAGCTGAGTGTTTTTTTGTTGTTGTTTATTTGTTTTTTTAATTTATTATTTTATAGCCAAGTATGGGAACTGTTTAATAAATAAATAAATAAATTCTTTTTCCATTTTGGTGAGAAATAGTTAATGTTCCATAGTCTTTGATTTATTTATTAAAAGTATTTTACCAGGAAACACAACAGAGACGGGCCTTCTCATTTACAGTGACACCCCAGAGAGCAGTAAATTTACATACACAAAGGACTAGCATCAACCCCTGAACCTCTAATGTTTATTTTGATAGCCACCCTGCTGGTAAGGTCTTTTGTTAAGAAGCCAGGTACAACAAGGCAAAGATCCAAACAAACAACACTGGTAGCTTTGTTGACCAGGTCATATGATGTCCTGCCCTTGAACAGTACCCCTTGTCTCTTACCCTTTGCCCCTAGAAAATGAATTAGTTAGAATCCCTGTGGCAAATTTAGCATTTCCTTTCAGTGTCTGCCAATCTATCAAAATTCAGCTACCGCTGTGAACCCATCAACTCAGTGCAAAAAAGAACAAGGCTTACCGCGGACCCCCTCAAAGTAGCAATCATTTATCCCTTCCTGAACTTTAGCTGACCTTTGTAAGCATACTAGAAGTTGAAGCATGTAGCACCTTGTTGTGCAGGATCCAGGCTGAGAGTTTTCTCTTCCCTGCTCAGCCCTCCAGCCTCTCGTTTCTTTTAGTTAAAAAAAAATAAAAAATGTGTTGCATTTAGGAGTAACCACTTGAAGGGAAATAAAGTCTTCAACAAGAGAATGCAATCTCTTCAGCACCATGCATAAGAATACAAACAAATATAAATATTCTGCATTTACCAAGCCAGTTAGCATCACTTTGTAGAGGAAATAAACAAAACAAGTAGATTCCATTCACGAAGATTTATAGGAGGGAGGAGAGGAGATATTGTTCACAGAACACAATGATGCATTTATATACAAATAATTGCAAAGTGAAATGAATCATATAGAGCATTCAGCTCCAAAACTGAGAATACCATATAACTACAATATATCGTCTAAATATTGGAGTGGCTTTGTTTTATTTTTTAAAGCAGAATGAAAATCTAGATTGCAGTAAGGGTTATACACGGTGTAACTCCCTCTGTAAATTTAAACTGACCTAAGGGACATAATTACATACATCTCATCATGAGACAATAATACTTTTTTATTTGTTTGAATTTTATTTGTATTGGTGAAACTGACCTGAAACTGACACAAGTTTATTAGAAAAAGGACTCTCAAAAACAGAGTGGGCTGGTCTTCTTACTTAAGATGGATGTGCCAACTTCTAGTATGATTAGAGAAATGGATAACTCACTAACATCTGTGCAAACTACAATAAAAAGGGATTTAGTGTTACCCCAAGGAAGGTAAAAGAGGCTGTCTGTCCATTAAACGCTTTATTACAGTGCCAGCAGCTTTTTTCTAACTCAGTTATTCCTGCACAGAGCTCAGCACTGTGACTGCTTGTCATCCTTACCAGACAGTGCTTGGGGCTTCGTAGTTTTTTTGTGCAAGGTAGATGACAATCAAATGACTCATTGAGCAGGGAAAGCGCCTGACCCCTAGTGAAGGATTAACTACGGAAAGTGAGTGTGATCATGTCACACCATTACTTAGAATTTTCACAGTCAATTTCTGAAAATATGAGATAACTCCTTAAAGAGACAGTTCTTTCAGGAAGTGCTATAAGCCAGCAGAAATTTCCTTCCAGTACAAAGGCAGACAGGGCCATCACGGAGACACCCGCTTAGCTGCTCAGTGTAAACCAACTACATCCTTCTCATGATAGCAGATGAGGTTAAGAGTGAGCAAGACAGAATTCAGAAGGTTTACTAACCACCCAGGTGGTCTAGACAGAGAGCAAAGTGATAGGAGAGAAGCCTTAAACCCTATCTAACAGCACAGCCTCCATTTGGGATAACACAAGGCCTTTAAAAATGTTCTTTAAAAAGAATTGTGTGAATATAGGTGGCTATTTCATTTGATCCCTCTTTTGTTAAGAGAAGAATAAAATTCTCAGTCTACCATATGAATGCAACTGTCCAGCAAACCTATTGGAAACAACAAATGTTTTACCATGGTTGCAAACACACGCAGACTGTGTCTTGCATAGGAATGCCTGCTTCTGCATGGCACAGCTGGACAACTGTAAGGACATCGCAAGAAAAGCCACAAAAATACTGTTGGGTTCACCACCAGCGCTAAGCCCCAGCTTATCTCTGTCAACCTGTTATCACTTTCTCACATTAAAACCCCTTTGTGGTATAAGAAGAGAGGCTTGACCCATTAATCAGCAAATGAAGGGTCCATTTGCTCCGTTTTTACATAACACATTTTTTCATACACGGTTCTAATGTGAGATTCATCAAGTTTCCACAAAAAAAAAAAAAAAAAAAAAAAAGTAATTCAGCCTAACCTCAAAGCTTGGGCGTGCCAAAATGAGTTAACATCTGCTACTGCCTGAATCTAATGGAAATGATTCATTATAAAATTTA
The DNA here is from genome assembly GCF_009819795.1 of Aythya fuligula. Taxonomy (NCBI): domain Eukaryota; kingdom Metazoa; phylum Chordata; class Aves; order Anseriformes; family Anatidae; genus Aythya; species Aythya fuligula. Next base: position 914,713 of record NC_045570.1, on the reverse strand, counting down.
CAGATCTGCTTAATGATTTTGTATTTCTTTTTCAGAATCACCGTGTTCATTATCTCACCTTAGGTAAGCTAAACTCAGCAAAGCAGTGGTTTTCCAAACCTGCTGGGGTTTCCTACAGCATTTCCTAATAAAACGAGGATAATTTTTCTTTGACATTGTTTTTGTGACTTTTTTTTTTTTTTTTTTTTTTTTTGGTGAATGTACTCCCTCAGAGAAATGCTCCATTATCATTGAGTAGAGACCCATTAGGGGCACCTTGGAAATCTGGACCCTTTTGCTAGAATCAGGGCTTAAATAGCAGTTTAATTTATGGCAGTTTTCTGGCTGATGGCATTTTTGCTCCCAGGTAAGGTCATCTCAATATATATCCCTTTAGAGAAAGCCAACACAAGAATCTCTTTTTTTTTTTTTTTATTTGCAAGTAGCCAACTATTCAGCTGCTAAAATGTAAGGCACATACAGAATGTAAGCACGTTTGATTCTACCCTGTTTTTAAAAAGGAAGATCCTTTATGTGTATAGAAGGAGAAAAATGGGAAAAAAAAAAAAAAAATGGATAAGCATGTGAATAATTAGATCAGAGATAGATGCCACCTTTTCTCAGTGTTGAAACTGTGAGGGGGAAAAAAGTGCTACCATATAATTGACATAATTGATCTATTTTTTTCCCTTTTTTGCTGCAGTAATTTTTTATGCATGCCATTGTTGCTGTTATTATCCAAGATGTGATCTTGTGTGGTTGATAATACTGACTAGATATGAATACTGGTAAGTACCAGCCAATCACAAATCTATAGTGTCTATTTCTGCATCACCAGGTGCTATCTCATGGGAAATATCCTCTTTTTTGGCAGGCACACAGTGCTCTGCATTATCTGTCATTTTCATTAAATTCAAGCTACATCTGAGCCAAAAAGACTTATTTCTAGCATATGTGCTCAAAATGGCCAGATGAGATTGTCCAAATTCACCCTTTCAGGATCGTATTAGAAAACAACTGGAGCTAAAGCTAAAAATTAGAGCTAGCAAAGTATCTGAATTACATATGGGAAACTGCAAACACCATAAGCTCAAAAGATTTCCAGCTTATCACACTCATCACCTCCAAAAGCTCCAAGGAGCCTAAGTCAGCAATTTCTATGTTTTTCAACACTTCTTTTGTACAGACTAAATATGATGATGTCAACGAAGAACAAGGACATCACAAGAAGACAAAATCCTTCTGTTTTTCAGTGGCTCGGAAAACTACAGCAAGAAGCCACTGATTACATGCAAATGCCATATTTAATAGGTCAATGTTATTATATTCTGAGTCAGCACTAATACATTAGTTGGGGCTGTTGTTTATTAATAATTCTGTAGCTAAACTATATGAAATGGGACCATGAGCCTTTTTTCAATTACAATAAAATAGTAATACTGTATCCTCCATCTAATGAGGACAGGCTTAATTGGGATGGTTGCTTTATTAAGATACCTCCCAGGAAACTAATTTGGTATAATGTTAGTGAATAGCTGTGACTGCTGTTTAATTGGGATGGTACTAACAAAAACTCTGCTTAATGGGGATACATTTGGTCAGTACCAAGGGGTTAAGTGATACTTAACTTGGTATTAAATGGGTGTGAAATTCTGAGTTTTGTTCTTTTAATGAAGACATAGCTAACTAGGGGTCAGACAAGGAAAACAAAGAGGAAAATGTAATTCTATAGCTATTAGTTTTGTCCTCTTATTTCACTGCAAGAACTTTAAAATGGTGAGTGACTTCTTAGTAGCATTCATTCCATTCCTTTGATATAAACTTTTTTTATCCATTTTCTGTGTAAAATATATTAGGATCTAACTTTTAACCTGATGTGTGTTCACTGAAAGAAGATTTCACATGACTGGTTTCATATGATTTTATCTTGCATTCAAGAAACATTTCTAGATGGTCACTTAGCCAGGGGCTATAATAAAGCCTTTACTCCATTCAAATCTTTTAATTTCATGAGCTGAAGCACGAGCTTTCTGTTACTCCTATACAAAAGGATGGAACTAGCAGGTATGCTCAAAATGAAAATCAAAAGCCATGTCAGTTCTCCTGCAAGCCATCCATATGCTTGAGAAAATGTATTTGTAGTAAAGTTCAAACTCCTGTAGGAAGCAAATACCAGACACAGACCTTCCTACTGCGTGTAAGCGTTTTACTCAAGGAACTAAGGAAGCAGATACAGTAACCTGATCTTTGAGATCAGCACATCTATAACACACTCCCAATAGCAATACACCCACCTGTAGCTGTGGTATGTGTTAGCTAATAAATGTTTTATGTTAAGAAGTTTTAGCCTATGGAATGTAAACCCTTAATTATGAGCTCTACACCACATCTAAAACATTTATCAACCAATATTGAATAGCAAACATCTGTAAAAATCAATCTCTTTTTGTAGCTCATTTGCAAACCGAGGAAGAACTGCATTGTGCATAATAAGCACAAAAATAATCAGGAGATCTGCATAACTGGAGTAAAAAGATAAAAGGATATCCCATTACAGTACTACTGCACATCCTTGCCTAGAACTAGAAGTCAAGCTTTATTGGTGACAGGAAATGTACTTGTTGGCATTTAATAAAAATATTTACAAGAAATCAAGCTAAAGTCTGTGTTTTAAAATCAAACTTCATGTACAAGTACAGAATGGATCTCTGGTGATTGTTAAAATTTAATGTGGCTTTGAGTATTGTTTACTCCTACTGAGTATTAAATTACGCTGTCTTGATGACTTGTTGTACGTTAATTTTACCTTAGATTGCTGGGGGGGTCAGGGATCACATGATGCTTTCTTAGGGCCAAAAACCATAGAAATCAATGACAAAATACTTTTAAGTTCAAAACAAGGCCCTTGTTATAATTTATCTGCTAATTCAGAAAAAATATAGAAACTACCTTATATTTTGATTTCATTTATCAGTGTGTTAAGGGAAACAAGAGGATAGAATCTCAAAACATTTGAGTGAAAGAACATACAAATAAACTTTCAAACTGTCTTTCAGCAAGCGAGTCTAAAGTTATTGAATATGTAAATTGCCTTATTAAAAGAAGAATGATGTCTTTTTCAGCAATCAGTTTAATTACTTTAAAATCTTTCAATGGAGAAATCAAGTAGTTCTGTGCAAAGTCTGTTAGAAAAGGGACTCAGGTGTGACATATGAAAACTAGAAAAGCATTCACAAGTTGAGAAACTATTGAAATGCATAGGGTTTATTAGCTGTTACAATGCAGCAATAAATTGACATCTTCACCAATGTATGCTGATAGTTCTATGGAGACATCACTGCTCTATGTTGTGGTTGGTCTTTGTCATGTCACTGTCCTTCCATTCTCAGAATGGGTGCACTAAAAAAAAATGTGGCTTTTGAAAGGGGCTTGAGATTAGAAACATATCTAATTCATCCTAACAAGGACAATATAGGAAGTTTTTTCATCATTTCTATTATGACTTTCTTAAATTCAAAGTAATATATATTTTGCATATCACTACAGTCAATTTAACCTGATTTTGACCAGGAAAAACATCATACAATATTATATAACTTGGGATAAAGAACTAAGGCTTTTCTTTAACTTAAGGAGTACAGTTTGGCCTTATATGCATCTGTGTGCACTTGGTCCTTCTTCCTTTAAAAGTTTTATAGAGATTTCTGAATTTGAAGGTCCCAGTGTGACCTTCTATCTGGCATCAGTGCTAAGATACAACAGTGAAGGACATGAAATCCTTCAGCAGGCCAGGTCAGGTGATGCTCAGGCTAATGATGATTCCTAGTGATGAGCTAACTTAATGTTTGTACCATACAACAACCAAAAGGATTAATGGTCAAATGACTATCAGGACTAATGTTCAGCTAGCATCACTGATTGTAGTCCAAATGTGGCTTTGAGGGCACGAGGAGGATAATGGACCGTACTTTGAGAAATCAATCTGTATTTTTCCTGTGGGGACAAATGAGCTTTTTGCTGCATCAAATTTGGAATGCTAATGGTGGCTCAGAAAGGCCCTGGAAGAGGTAGAATGCTGCCTTGATTTTGAATGAGGGAGAATATAATTTGTAATTGGCCTGGGTCTTTCAAATTTGCTTATGGTCATTGTCTGCTAAATACTTTTTTCCTAGCTTTGTTAGCCAGGATCCTCAGTGCCCTATGATCTGTGGCTGATTAAGGTAGTTAAGGGAAAATGTTCAGATGGGAAATTTGAGTCTGAACAATTGCTGCCAAAATTAACAAAATACTAAGATCTTATGCAATAAGATCTTTGCAAACTTCCCACATTAAACTGGGGACATTAGATATACCAAAACTGGTATATTGGACTTTGAAGAGCTTTATATCTAATAACAAAGTCTTTGGGGATATCATGTCTCCCTCATATTTTTTAAGTGAAACACTCAAAATGGAGCCATATTTGAAGTCAAAATAAGCAAAGAAAAAAATTAACAGTCAATTTATTTAAAGCTTGTATTACAGGTCAGCTAAAAATATAAAGTTTTGAATGTGACTGGCTTTTGCACAGTACCTAGAGAATCAATAAAGCCTCCTTTTTTCCCCCTTTGGTTTTAGTTGTGTATGCAAACCCTGCAAAACCTTCCAACAGCTAATGTTAAAACAAAAGCACCCTGTAGACCCATGTACTTGTCTGTACTTTGAAACAAATTCTCAGTTCTGTTAGGGTTAAGGGTTGGTGGTCTCATTTGAATCCACAGTGGACAGTCATCTGCATGACATAGCTAGTATGCCTTTTGGCACAGTTCAGTGTGATTGGCAGTATTTGCTCAGGAGAGGCTCAAGGCTGGATGATGAAGTAACTTCCATTATAGAATACAGACAAGGTCAGCTTCATGCAGAGAGTAGCAACAAGAAGTCCTGGTCCCCAAAGCCTTTGTCCTACTGGATGTATGCTTTTGTATTTGCTGATACACTTAAATGAAAGAATACTTTTCAGCTGTTAAGTGCTATGCGCACAAAGGTTATCAAAACTGTGGAAAAAAAACTACATCCCATGTACAAGTTAAAAAATAACTGTACTTACCTATACATCTGAAATAATCTAAGGTTGTCCTAGATGTTTTTGCAATACTTTAGATGGAGTGATTGATTTTAGAGATGCCATTTAGACTGTGTCCCTTAGGAAAGCTGTCCATAGAGCAGCAACTAAGAATAACAGTTATGTTTTAAGAATTATGCCCACATTTGAGAGCCCTGATTGTAAAGCATCTCAAGTCCACAAGCTTGCCAACAGAAATGGGATTGCTTAGAGCTGGAATGGAACGTTTGACATGGCTGTCTGAGCAGAATTTTTCTGATGAAAATTAGAGCTACAGTAAAGCAAATCCAACAATAAAGCAATCATTCAAAACCAGTGAACTTACAAAATTCAGCATGAAGTTAGAGTTAATAGGAATATTAACAGGGGCAATTCAAGCTCTGTGAGGGACATATTATCATACTGTGGCCTGTATTTCACATGGACACGTAATAGACTGAAATTGTATTTATGCATGGGGACAGGTAACAGCTCTCGATCCTTTTTTTAACCTTAGAACTCTGGTATCTTCAATTCCCCAGACCTATTCTGGCCTAAAACCTTTACTAGGACAAAGGCAGCTGGCAGCCTGTAGAAATGCTTTTGGAGAGAAAAGCCAGTTTTTGCAACATGCCCCTGACATAGTTTTCTTCAGATTCTTCTGTAACAGAACATAAAGAGTTTTCCTCACTTATTTAGAAAAACAGGGGATAATATACACGCAGATATGGATTCTGCTTCACAGACAAATAAATCTGGGGCCTGTTCCTCCCCATCCAATGCCTTTTACAATCTAGCCCCATTGAATCAAACTTTTTGACTTACTACCTACAGTCTACTTTCTTCTTGGCTAAGGTCAATTCCCAGGGTCACTAGGAAACAATGACAATATTCCACATTGTGTATTTAGTAGTTCACCTAATCCCTCTCCTTTCTCCTCCCCCCAGTATGTGAAGCCATCTCTCATCTGCATGCTGCTATACAGTAGAGCTTGCAGGGGTGAAAGCAAAATTCACAGTAGATAATGTATCAAATTTCTTTTAAATCACAGACAAAAACAACCAAAATAACTACCAAACAAGTACATTTTTAAGAAAGAATGCACCTTGCTGAAGCCTCATGATGCTACTGACTTATCTGCTGACAGATCATTCCCATTATATATGTCTATTTACTTTGCTAATCAATTAAAACACTGAAGTTAACATATGCCATATTAAGTGGTGCATATGCTATGAAACAGTTTGTTAAAAAAAAATGAAGAAATAATTTTTGTGAACTTCTGTTCCCATCTGATGTTTTAAAACAGTCTTGAAAAATTATTTTCTAGCCCCAACACAAAAGCAATTCTCACAACTCCCGCTGATGCAGCTGAAGGTAATGGAGGTAACCTTAGGGGGGATCACAAGCAAATGAAAATACCCCCTCTTTGGCATGGGAATAGTCTTCAAATCTTGCAGAGAAGTCTTCAAAATGTTTGAGGTTGAGTGAAAGACAAATCAGCTCAGAAATGAAATACCTTGTCTTTAGGAAATGAAATTTGGCTGCAAAAATCTCCTGATGACAGACTCACTTCTGTGATTCCCAGCAAGACCACACATACAAGGAGAGGACTGTTGATGGGCTATAGTGCCTACCATGTTAGCACATGATGCCCTGTAACATTGGAACAGGTCGCTTGCTTAGGAGGTCACACAGAGGAAAACAAATTAAAAATGGACTTTTTTGTTGTTGTCCTGATTGAAGAAAAGGGGGAAAAAGCCACTGGCTGTTAGGTTCAGACGGCCAAGCCTTCCCAGAGGGGACTGACAAGCAAACTGAGTGCAAATGCATGCTAACGCTTTGCCCATCAGTCCTGATCATCCAGAAAAGAGGTGAACATGTATGAAACCTGAAATGTTTCATTTGAATGAAACATTTCAAATGAACCTGTATGAAATCCTTGAAGCTCCTTCCTGCCTGATCTAAAATATCTGTATGCTAATCCCACCATTTCTTGGTCTGGATTCTTCACCATTACCTGTTTAGTAATGAGCTCCATGCTGGTCTCAAACTAGACCGGGGGTACTAAAAACTGAAATATGTAAATGGCATTTTAAGCCTAAACATTGTAGTGTGGTTAAACAGCACTCCTGAAGTGCCCCAGGCATCGCACATCATTGTGATGAGGACATGTCACACTCTAATACTGACATGTCAAGCTTGGGAGGTTTAGACAGGTATAGTTAAATCACATCGCAGCATTGAACTTCAACTTCTAAAATTTTTATCTTGTTTGTACAGCTAGTCAAGATGGATGGCTTTACAAAAGTTGACTTGCCACACACATACACACACACACAAAGACGGGAAAGGAGGCTTACTTGATCATATGAAAACAAATAGGAGGGAGCATGGAGAGTACCTATATCGCTTTCCACTTTCTGTGTAGACTTGTTCACAACCAACAAAATGTCTATCTGGACAAAAAAAAAAAAAAAAAAAAAAAAAAAAAGACAGCAGGAGAAGAATTAGCCACTGTGAGGATTCAGCTGTTCACCCTTGCCAGTGCAGCCATTTCAATTTCGAATTTTAGGCTGTCACAGACCACTAGGCTCACAGGCTCTTCCTTTCATTGATGGAGACAGTTCCCATGGCAGGATAAATCCAACTTCAAACCTCCTATGCAGTGCATAGCCATGCTGACCAGATGAAATATGAAGTTTTAGTGCACGGCAAGCACCAGCAGTCAATTAAGGAGAGCTGCTAAGCTAAATTTGTCGTGCCACCCCTTGGCAGCAGAAAGTTCTCCTCCTCACAAATTTCCCATATCAAAAAGCAGCCCAAAAAGCCTTTCAAAGACCCTTGAATGCCAGGCAGGAGTAATCACTAAGAAGAGCTGCAGGGGATTCATGCTGTGCTATTAGTTTCAGCAGTAAACCAAGACATCCAATGATAAAATCAGTTATTCTCCTGTGAGATGTAATGGGGAGTGTGAATGATGCTCTTCTTCCTTGTCTTCCCTGGCTCCTTAGGGAGAAGCAAGGAAAAATCTATTTCCATCTTTAGTCCTCAGAATACCACTAGAAAGAAGACCAAACCAAGACATTGAAAGAAGTGTGGGGGTGGTAGCTAAGGATGCATCTGGATTATGGTAGCAAGAACCACACATCAGCACTGTTATGATGAGTGTTTTACATCCTGCTACGTAGCATATTATTCTGTGCTGATGAATTTTCCTCAAACCAACAGTGGTCCAGCACAGTTAAAAACAGAATTGGATGCTGTGGCCAAGACTGATGTCAGATATTCCTGTATCTCTGTTTCCCATCTCCAGTGGACTCCTTCTATTACAAAATCAGCTGGAAATATTTCCTGGCAGCAAAAGGGGTTGTAGTTATTGGGAAACAAGACATAGTCTACTGTGTTAGAGGGAAGTGCTAAAAGCACTGGACTTCTTTTTCAAGAACTTTTAACCTAAACAACACTGACAACTGCTTCAAAAATCCTGAAGAGCCTCCAAATGAATTGAAGCAATGCAGCTTGTAGGACAATCTTTTTTTGAAACAGCCATAGTTGCTTTCAATCTGCAAAATGTATGTATTGATAATTCTTTAAATCAAGCCTTCATAATACCCAGGTGTTTCTTAAACTGAGAGAATGCCTGACCAGAGTAGCAACAAAAACAGGCAATGCTGTTTTCAAAATCAACAGAATTTTCACCACCGGCGTAAGAGAGCATAACACGGACTGAGTGTTGGAGGCTGTGCCACAAGAGGGTGGGAGCATCCTGACCACATAGATAAGCTGATTCCTCTGATAGGAAACCTCACCAGCCAAGACCTAAACCAAAATTTACACCAGTGGAAACTAACCCTTTGCTTGGCTGAGGTCCCTTCGGAGAAGATATTTCTATTTTTGCTGTTCAAAGGTTCCTCTGAACACGCATTCTTTAACCCCTAAATTTTTGTTCTCTGTCCTTATTCACTTTCCCAGTACCAACAGGAATTCACCAAAGGTGCTGATGGCCAAGACTATCCTCCATGCAGTTGGCCACCAGTCATTTAATTGACTGTTAATGAAAAATTCCTTGTCCAAATAATGCATCTTTAGGAAAGGAAAGTTGAAGGAGAAAAAACAACAACAAGCACCACCATCAAAACCACACACATACTGGATTTAGAATAAGTTTTTTTTGTTTGTTTGTTTGTTTGTTGGTTTTCAAGGTAAGAAAAATGTCACTTTAGAAGTCATAGCCATAATTATAAAGTAAGTATTTTAGAATGGGATGGCTGAAGCTGAGCCTTCTTTCTGTACAATTAATTTATTTCCTACATCTCTTGTCAGTGAAGGTTCCAAAAACAAGAGATGGTTAAACTTCCCATAAAATGTAGTTACTCAAATGAAAATTTTGTGTTAATGAAAAAATCTGACTTTGTACGCTTTATATATGGAATCATATTCAGTCAGCCCTGGATAAAGACACAACTTCCCCATTCTTTCAGGGTTAAAGTCTTGGAAACCAAGAGTCCTAGAGTTAAAGTCATGGACCTTTCAATTGAACTGGTTTGCATGAATTTAAATCCTTTTCTGCTGTCAAGCCAAAATTTAATATTAATTAAAAATAATTATATTATTTTATTTTATATGAATATATAATTTCAGGAACATGAGACCTTCAGGGTGGCAAGTCTTAGGGCTTCAGCAACTGCAGTCTCTCTGAGGTTTACAGCTCACTGAAACTCAACAGCATGCTCATAAACCACAATGGAGAGCAACAACATACTTGGCCTTATAATATGGATATTTTTCTTCTAAAGTTTCAGTCAAAACACATTTTAGTCCCAGCACCCAATTTCCTTAAAGAATTTTAAAAAGGGGATTTTGTGGTTCAAGCCTCAACCTCTGGTTGTTTGATGGCAATCAGAGGTCAACTCATTTTAAACTGCTTGATCATGTCATTTTACTTGACCATTTTTGCCTTAATTGCAGATCACATTGGCTATAGCACAGTATTCTATAAATACTTGAACAATCTGTTCAATAGAGTGATAAAGCTAAGCAATTTAAAAAATAAGTTGAGCTATGTCACCTTCTTGTCAACTAAGCTACTAATTTAACTATATGTAGAACTTATATAATGAACCGCTATGCTGAGCACTGAGTAGAATTTCCAGTTATTTGCTTTCAGTGCTCATTAAGGTGAGAGATGACAGGACTGGCCACGTGTTCCTCTACAGCTGGATAGCACCGAGATTATAACTAACCTGGCTATAACAGAATTAAAAACACTTATCAGCATTTAAGGAATGGAGGGAATACTTTAGCAATAGGTTAGTCCTGCTTGCATAAATCCTCATGTTTTGCTGCTACTAATGTGAATATCAGTGCAAATTATTATAACCATTTACATATATATCTGCTAAAAATTGTCTGTCCCTCCCTTTTCCCAGCTCTTTTTTAAATCTCCTTGCTGACCTCTCCTCATCCTCATGTTTTAAATTTTGGGGACCACTTCCTACCCCTACATCACTTCCACATGGCAAAGACCATTTTAGAAGGACCTCAACTGTCTCTAACTGTCCTTTCCTGTCTGCCAGTCTCACTCAGGAGCTGCCAGACATGAGGATTCTTTTCAAAGGCTGAATTCCTTTTGGCGGTGCAAACGGACCACGGGGAAACACATTTTCTCTCCTAATCCAAGGGCCCTATCAACCAGCTTGGGAGCCACAACTCAAGGGTAGTAGTGCTCCCAGGCTTTGCGGTAGTCAGCTGGTAGCTGAAACAACACTTTGCTAGCAGTGCAGCCCTCTGCTTCAAAAATACTTTTCCTGTCTTAGGATGTCTTCTTGGAAACATCTTTTGTTACAAGTAATTTCTGGGGAAAAAAAAAAATAACAAAGCAAACAAAAAAAAAAAAAGTCTGTTGGCTGTGGTCCCCCACTTGGGAAAATGCTGATTTAGACATCAAAGAATATCACATCATTATACATACAGAGAAACATTTTATGTTAACTGCAATTCCAATGTAATTCACTGGGCAGTTCACGGAAAGCCATAGTTTCAAAGATACCAAGTTGTTCCAGAACATTGTCTCTAGTGCATTTGTGTGTCTTGGAGTCTTGACTATTAAATGTATGAAGATGTAACATGCATCCACATCTTTTCCCCTTCTGGCATAAGTAGAAGGCCTCCCTTCAGTGTATAATCTCTGCAATCTCATAAGTTACAAATACCATCTGAAATTTTTCTCTCAGGTGAGGACTACCACACTCTTCCTTTACCTTCCTGATTGCCTGGAGATCATAGTAAAATTAATATTCTGCAATAAGTATCCATCTTTTAATTCTTGAACCCCAATTACAAAGCAATTTATGTATGAACCAAACAGCCTTGGACACTGCATATGCTTTGTTTCCATAGGAAACTAGGACCCCCAAACAAACAAACAAACAAAAAAAAAACACAATTGTACCCTTCTGAAGAGCTGTCCTCGCTGAGTTCTGTTTGCTCAAGGAAATGACATGGCTTAAGTTTGGATGTATACCTCTTCTTTAAGTCATGTTATTGCTGACAGAATATTTTTAAGTGTTAAAAGGTATTTCTCACATGGCTGTTGAGTAAATATGTAAGTCCTGAGTGTAATACACAATAAATGTTTGTTCATTGACTTTTGTATTATAAAAACAAGGAGTTCCGTTTGAGGAGCGGGAGTTGCAAAAGCTTCCTGCTGAAGTAAGGAGCTGCATAATACTTGGCTAGACACTATGAAAATTCTTTTGCTTAATGTAACAAAAAAGAAAACCCTCTCCCCTTCTCTCCCTCTGCATCTCAGTTACCTCTTTTGTTCAAAGACACTGCTGCAAAGCTCATGTAACCATCTCCTGATAAGTTGCTAAACTAGTGTATCACCATCCTGCCTTCCTGTCTCATGCTGGGCCAACATGACCAAATAAAAAAATAAGTTGAACCACAACGCCGAGGAAGACTACGGCCTTCATCTTCACGACCACCAGAGGGACAGGGACGACCCCCTAGCAACAGTGCGCGCAGTCGCAGAATATACCAGGATGTGCTGCGTAATCCCAGAATTACCAAGATATAAAAAGGGACCCTGGTGGGAGTGACGTGCGCACCGTTGGCGGAGCAGAGACTCTCCGGCCGCCCAGTGCTGTTTTCCTTGCTGTTGCTTACTCAATAAATTCCTTTCTATTATTAATGCAATGCTCTCTGAAAATTAATTAAGGGGGCAACTTATAACACTGAGGAACCTTTTCCTCGCTGAGGAAACAGACCTTTCCAAACCATTTGACCTGCCACATATTTACATGTATCTGAATGCTAATACCATGAAAAGAGGAATACAACAATAGGGGCAACAAGAACCAAAATCACATACTACAGCAAGCTCAAAAACATCAAGTTGCCCAACCCAATACAATAAAAAAGTATAAAAATAAAAAATTAAAAATTAAAAAAAAAAAGAAAAAAGAAAGATTAAATAACTTTCTCAGCCCTTGTTGTCACAGATTTTGCTCTTAGAGTACTCTAATTACTGTGCATGCTCACAGCACATTGAAAGCAGGGTTTACACTGCAGGAATCACACCAGTTCAGATCCTCCAAAATATGCATATTTATAATTCCTATTGAAATCTTACCATCTCCTAGGCCAGCACAAGTTATGGACAGGGATACCTTTAAAAGTCTAATCCGTTCTGCCTTCTGAAGGAAGGGTCAAAATAGTTATTGTACAAGAACGAACATTTAAGGGATCAAGTTACCATCTTACCACACTTTTAAAAGGTTGAAAAACAACCAACCAACCAACCAAAAAAAAAACACCAAAAAAACATGCTAATACAAATAAACAAATAACTTTGCAGACTTATGCCAAGACATAGGTATGGATTTTTTTTTTATTATTATTATTTTTTTATCAGTGGTGGCTAGGAGCTCCCCTTCAGTTCCCACTCTTTATTTTAAAACTCTTTTACCCATATCTTTGAGAATTTTTTATGAATCTGTTGTTTCTATCCAGCTTTCAAAGTATGACAAGAATAAATTGCTGAAACTAAGGAAGTTCTCCCACTTTTTCTTTAATGCAGTTTTGCATTAACTCCTTCCCTCCCACAAACAACTTCCTTTCTGCTCTCAGATTGTCTGAAGGGTTTTCACAGAATTCCCATGTACTGATTGAAAATGAATGTTTTAAAAGGCCAAGCTGCCCTGCAGCCAACACAGCAGTAGTAGACACATCCTGCAGCATAGCAAAGCCTGTATTTAATAGGACTTTCTGACACATCCTCCACCTCTGTGCACAGCAGAAAAGTTTCCTCCAGCGTTAGGAGGCACACACAGCCAAGAGAGCACGAGCTTGCATACACAATCTGGTCTAGGTTCCCTGGCTTAGTGCATAGCTGCAGCAGCCCACCCCTTCCAACACAAGAACCTTTTCCTGCTGCCAGTAACTTAAAAGGCCACGTCATTCAAATAGTTTAAATCTGTCCTGAGGAATCAGGGTTAAATCACATGCCTGAAGGGAGACGTTAAGACTGAACAAAATAGAATTTGTTTCGTTTCCTTTGTCTGTAAATATATATTATATATATATATATGTAAATTCACAGGAAATTATATTAAGACTTTTGAGACATTATGATTTATGTTACAAAAGTTGAGCACTTACAAGATAGAGAATGCTAAAATTAGGCAGTCCATATGACTTCAAATCTGCCTTCTACTTAAGTGTAACATACGCAGACTTCAGTTACGACTTTTCTCCACACAAGCCCTGCATCATGCAGTATATCGGTGGGACATAGCGACTCAGGAAAAGCAGCAGCTCTTCCCACATGGGTTGTTGGCCTCTGATGTATTTGCTGCAAGGAATGCAATTGCTTTGACATCTATTACCAGAGTACATTGCCTTCAAAATACTAACAACATCACTCCAAAGGGAGATGGACAATACTATTTTTTCCATTATACAGGCAGCAGATAAACATGCCAGTGTCCGTAAGTAAGTCTTGGTCACAAGTTAAGGCCTCATATCCTGGCCACACGCTACAGCTTCCAGACCTGAATATGTAATTACTGCTCATTTGACTTTATCCACCACAGTAAGAGCTCAGGAGGTCTGCTATTCTGGCCCCACATCCCATGTAAGCAGACAGATTTTTGACTGAATTCTCTTGCCTATTATGTTGTTTTTCTGCTTGCTGTAACATGTTGCTGTTAACTTTCAACTGCTAGAGCTAGTAAGGCAAGGAATTTGCAGATAATTAATTACCTTGTACAGTGCCTTGGTTTATGTCCAGAAACTAGATCATTCTGTGCTCTAGAAGGGCTAAATGGGAAATCCCATAGAAAAATCCCATGGGAAAGTGGGGGGAAATCCCATAGAAAAAAAGAATTACATGATCAGGTAGCAAAAGAAAATGTGAAATCACATATGTACGATCCAACACCAACAGAGTTCAGCTTGAATGAGTAGCTTAAAATTCCAGAATTTTCTAAAAGTCAAGTGTCTGCATGTTCAACTTTAGTATTCTTACAAAAGCCTGATGTGTGCTCAAAGTCCTAAGGGTTCTTTAGTTAAAGCAGCTTCAATAGATAAGTCCTTTACAGGAAAACAGTGCAAAATAACATAATCTTATTGTTTACTACATTCTTCTGACTTCCCTTATCTCACCTTTTTCAAAATGGCAATCCACCCCCCAGAAGATATTCTTTCTCTACCTTGGATTCCTTTCACATGACTCAAATTTCTATTATAGCTTCAGCTCTGAATTTGCAAAGAAGGAAAGAAGAGGATGTGAAAGTTGCAATATGAGAAGCAATTTATGTGCAATGAATATTAGCTTTTCTACACTGTCACAGCAAGTGTGATAAGAAGCAGGCACCCATGTGCTGTATGCACAGAATGAAACCTTTCCTTAGCAAACAGAAACTGAAATGTTTGCCCAAAGGATCAAAGATTCACACTGCAAAAGACTAATATTAGAGGGCAAGATAACCAATTAGTGTTTCCAGACCATGTGTAGAATTGATTATTATATTAACTCAGGCAAAAATTTCATCCTTTGCCCTCTATAAACTACTACAGTGACACAGACCCTGTGAATGTAGGAGAGATGAGTCACTTCTAACAAGATTTATGTATGAAAGCATAGGTAAATTCATATTCAACTCACTATCTAAGAATCTGTCATTAATATAGGAACCATTTCCATCCCAATGCCTCCCCCCTCCCCCACCCTCATCCCCCCCATGCCTAAATGCAGCTAAAAGAAAGGTAAATTGTGAATGCTTAACAGCGGTTTCTGACCACTTAGTCTGTCCTGTTTAAGCCAGGGAAACCCTTTGAAAAATAAAGTACCAATCAAAGTTAGTTTGTCTTTTGCAACTTGATCATACACATAGGAAACTGGAATGTAAGGTACCATAATTTCTTAAAATATCACTACACATTGTTTCTATCCCATCCTGGACTTGTAGGCTCATCTTAATGCTTGCTAAATACAACAAATGAGCAGTTTTATAATAAATATAGTAGCATCCAGAAGGCTACAGCACAGAACACTGTTTAGTTAATATTTAAAAGTGTGGGCTGCATAAAATTCAGGTGAAGAGCACTGATCTACTACCAAGGATATCTGTATTAAATAAATTCAGAGGGCTGCATGGACTTTGAGATTTAACACAGTATCTCCTACTTCCTGTATATTATTATTGTTGTTATAAATGATATTCATAATTTTCTACATAAGCTCATTCTTCATCAAAGTACCTGCATCCTGTTCTTTCGAATTCTCTTTTAAAAAATAAAAAATTGTAAATCCCACAGTTGGCCTAACACACGCATACTGTCCCCTTTCTATTAATACCTCTTATACTAGTGCCGAACAGTCAAGCTTTTCTAAAGCACCGAAATAATTCTGTAATGCCCTTACTGCTGTGGAGAATGCTGAGCAAAACCCTCATGCAATGGGTCTCCCTGGCGTTCTTTAACCCTGTTGGTGATGATAAAGTATCATAAATCTAGGTAAATCTTTAATTATACCTTAGGAACACTCAGATGTTATAACTATGAAGAAGTAAAAAAGAATATGTTGACAATTAGCCATAGTAAGCCTACACTTTATTTAATAAGGGGAATTGTTGCTAGGGATAAACTAGAGTTGCATAGAGTTTCTTGTTGCAATTTTTACTTTTCTTTCGCTAACTCCTGATTTTATGGGATAGCATACATGTAGAGAGCATATTACCCACTTTTTTTTCCCCCTCTCCTTTTGGCAAAAGTTTCTCTCCTTTACCTTTATCCTTTTCTGAGGAATATTTAGAATTTTTGGTATGAGAATGCCACTCTGGTTTTGAAAAAAAATTAAGATGTAATTATACTTTTGCCATGCATAGCTCTTTCTAGTAACATTTCTTTTTCACCCTGTCTCTGAAAATTAGCAAAGGTAAACCTCTTACTATGACTCCGAGGTTCTGGTGAAATTGGCAAAAAAATCAGATGATGTCTGGCTTATGGTGTAAAAGACTGAAGGTTATAGCTTTGCTTTTAAATGTCAGTGCTACATTTGCATGTATTTTCTAGTAGTGTGTGCAAGTTATTTATATCTTAAGCCAAAGCATACATTTAACCTGTGTGAATAATGCTGAAAGAATAGTAAGTTCTTTTACTTTGCTAATTAAATCATCTTGAAAAATGGTCTAGGTAGTAAGTGACAGGATTAACAAGGGCACTTTGCAGGATTCTGATGTTTTCTTGATTAGATCAGGAGTATTTTTTATAGAAGCAGTATTTGATGAAGTGGTTTTAGCAACATGAATGAATGCACGACCCTAGTTTATCTCAGTATCTTCATAAAGAAGCCATCTTAGCTGTCAAGGAAGCCCAAACAAAAGTGAAAATGACCTTAGCTCACAGCTAAGCAAAAGGTCAGCTGAAAAGAATAGTGAGAACCATTATTCTCAGTTTTGATTCTATGGGTTAGCCAGTGCTATTCCCAACTAATGTAATGTATTGTACTGAATTTTAATAGGTTGATATTACAGTAGTATGAGGTCTAAACCCCACTCTTCATCTTATTTCATTTCTGAAGGAAGCTTTTTTTTTTTTTTTTTTTAAACAAGAAACAATGCCCTTCCTATTAATATAAATAGCTTGCTGAAAAGATTCTGTGAATGGGGACTATATTTTAAATAGATACATTTCAAGATCAAGATTTTTTTTTTTTAATGAAATAGTAAGAGATGGTCAAAATGCTTCTATTGACAACAGCCATGCAAATTCTCTTTTACTGTTTCCAAATGTGATTCCTAAACATTTCTATTTTTAACCTAGAAGTAATAATAAAACTGTCAAAATGTTTACATATACTACCTACCACCTGAGGTCTCAGAGTGCTCTGTCAATATCCAATTAATTGCATTATAAATTTTATAGAACTAGAAAGTATAAAAATTCCCATTTTACAGATGGGGAAATGGGAGTATTAAGAATTCATGCACTCAGCCACACAGGAGCTAGCAAGAAGAGGGCTAGAATGAAGATCTCCAATTGCCCAACAGCAGAGCTCATTAGACAGAAGTCGAGCAAAGAAAAATATTGCATTTGTCCCTGTGATTTCAGTCTTCTAGATTTGAAATAGTTTGGTACTAACACAATAGCAACACATTTCCACGGATTGCTCCAGGAGGAGGGCAATTTGGAGCAAGTCACAGTACCTCTCTGGCCAAAAGCAACACAAATAGACTTTTACAAAAATAAATTGCAAAATAACAAATGGTAACAAATATTTTTTCCATTGAAATATTAAAAAGGAAGGCAAATAAAAGCCAGAGAGGATTATTAAAAAGCTACCCTATCTTCATAAAAATTCAGTGTTGGTAAATGCAATAGCCTGGATTTAGTTTGCATATGTTATATTAATCCTGGTCATACTTAAAATGGAAGATAGAGAATATAAAGAGATCACTTCCAAAGCATTTTCCTGGAGAGTTTTAAAATGACAAAGAAAATCCAAGATTACTCACAGAAGGAACTGGGAAAGGATGATAAACCCCCAATTACAGCTTTTCTCTGACAGATGTCATTCAGGCATTGAACTTGATTTGGGTTTATTTTTAAGACTACATGCGTCACTTACATTTTAGCAGAAGTACATGTCTCAAATGCAGCAGGATTTATCCCATGGTCTGGTCAGGTTTCCTCCCATTCACTCTCTTGACATAGTCTGTGTATATGGGTTGCACAGAAATCTACTCCAGTTACATAGAAACTTCAGGATGAAAAAAAAAAATAAAATAATTTGAAAATTTGAAATTTTATGATCTCAAAGCACCTTGAAGACATTCTTTCCATGTAGTTCCATAAAGAGGGAGGACAGTTTCCCTGGGAGAGCATATTTTTGGCAAAACTTAAAATCAGAATTCCATGTTTTCAAAATGAGTTGCAGTAAAATAAATCCCACACCCCCCCCAAAAAAAAAATCTTAAATGAAAAAAAGTGGTTCAGTTGGAAAAATGTTTACATTTGCAAAAACAAACAAGTAAAAAACTATCTAAATACTACTATCTATCTAAATAACTGGATAGAGTACTGGATCAGTAGCTAATATCTTATCAGCTACAGTTCTTTAGGAACTTATTTCTTTACTTCCTGTGTGTTTTCTCTTTGTTTGTATTCCCTTCCTAACTATAGTTGTGGGAATAGTTTATTGCTTATGACTCATTGCTTGAAATTACAAAACAACTTGGAAATCCACCATTTTCTCCACTTTTGACAAGTGAATTCAAGATATATTTGAGTTTTAGTGAGCTCAAGGAATATGGCATGCCAAACTTTTGACACAGAGGCTGTCTTCTGAAGCTTAACTGCCCATAAGTTACTTGTAAAGTGTGGAGTTTAGTAGAATAAAAGTGTAAAGAATTTTTGTTTGCTTCTTTTTATTTTACTATATTTTCTTTCAACAATATGTTTGAGCTCACATTATCAGGTTCTTCACTCCTAGTCTTCTTTTTTTTTTTTTCTCTTTCCCTTTGATATATTTACTAATACATCATTTTTCTTTCTTTTGAAGAGATTACATCCAGCTTCATATTGAATTTCAGCTCTTTTCAAGTGCTTAAAATACTCAGCACAAACATTGCTGGTGCAATCTAGGCTTTGGAAAGTTATCTCCTAAGCAGAGTAGGAATAAATGGATGTCTACAATTTAGTAAACTTGTATTAGCATCTCAATCCAGATAACAAGGCTCTGCTACAGTCCACCCCTGTACATAGTTTCTACTTCAACACAAAGAAATTTGGGGAAAGCCTTTGCAGAGTTTAGCAGGCTTGGTTTGGTTCTCCATTTCCCTATTACCTTTGGAAACTGCCCACATCTGATGGGAAAATAGACAGTAGAAAACAGTGGTTTCTATGGTATTAAGCTCTAAAGAGAGTTTGGTATCTACTGCTTATGTTCCCAATATCATTCCAAATCCTAGATCTTGTACCAGGAAAGGATTTCCCCAGGGGAGATAGGGAGATAAGGAACTTTGGGGTAGCAGAAGTTACCCCTTTCTGTACAACAAGAGAAGACTTTTTTTCTAAGGATTGTTTGATTTTTTTATCCAATAGCGCTTCATGAAGTTCTTTTCTACATTTCAGAGTTATGGCACTACTCTGGTATTAGAGGCTACTTATTTTAGAGCTGTGATCATATTATAGACAAGTATGTATTTGTTGGGAAGTATTTTGTGGTCTATGGGAGTGAAGAGCTGCATGGAGGAGAGGTCGCTGAGCATGCCCCCTATCTTCAGCAGTGGTCTGTGTCTGTTCTCTGCCTCCCAGTTCAACAGCCTCATGGACACGCAGATCCAGAGCATTCCCACGAGCAGATCATCCGTTCCATCTCTACCTTACCTGAAATTAGTTGGGCACAGAGTTGCCATTATGCCCAATACTGAGACTGCTGGATCCTTGGAAACAGATCATGTGAGCCCTCTCACACATTTTCTTGCTCAGCTCATTACTGTGATCATCATGTAAGTGATTCCTGGTGTTTGCAGGAGCACTGATCCTCAACTAGGGGAGTAGAAAGCCTTCTCCAGGCTGCCAACACAGTAAATAGCTGATCCTCATGCTAAATATCAATCACAGTTGCAATAGGTAAGCTGCAAGTGGACTGGTAGATGTAGCAAGCACTTACTTTTTTCCCCTTTTCCTGAACACTTACACTCTTTACGCTCAACCCCTCAAGGCAGCCCACGTTTTCTATTTGCAACTGAGGCTATTATTCCTCTAATCCTGGGCCATATATTGAGAGTTGTCACCTTTCAATTGCTATCCAATCCACCAGACCAGAGGTTTTAAAGAAGGTATTTTGTGTGGATGCTAAAATCTCCCAATAGATCTAGTGATCCAAGAACACAAGTATCCCAGATTCTGGACAGCTAATTGAAAGACTTGCTTATTTTTGAGCCCGAGCCTCCCAGATTTGTTCAGTGACTATGATTCAAGTACAGGACAGATTCAAAAGAAATAACTATTAATGTGGTCTTAAGAAATAACATTGAAAGTTAAAATTGAAAGTTAAATTAAAAGCAACAATGCCAATGATAAAAAAATATGTTGATAGAAATGTTAAATAGGACAATTTTACTGTAGGCAAGTGGTTTCCAACTTCAATTGAATTCCTAATTAAAGCCATGACTGCTATTTATTGTGCAATATGCTTATTTGGTGCTGCAGCATCTGCTGCTTGAAAGCAGCATTCACCCTCCTCTCCTGGGTTAATTTAAGTTCACCCGCCTCCCCTCAGTTCAGTGCTGGCACTGGAATCTCACAGAAAGGGAATTCAGCACATTGCAGAGATTTAGTACCTATCTGAAAACCCAAACCTTCTTTAATAAACACATCCTAAATACTAAAAAGGTTGTTTAAAAGTGGCAGGGACAGCACATAGAGAGCATCAAGGTGTCCCCATGAGTGTCACTCACCCTGATGCGGTGCCCACAGTTGGAAGTCCTCTCTTAGAACTGGATGATTAAGAGAAGAAGCCTCCCTTTTCAGCCTCTCCCCCCAAATGCAGCCACCCTGGGAATAAAAGGAACAGAAGGCACTTCCTTTCTCCCCTCTCTTTACTCCTTCGGCAGCCTCAGTCATGGTGATTTATCACCAATCCAACTTCTCTCCTGAGGAATCCTTCTGGAGCGGGACCACCAGATCCACATGGGGATGTGGGCGCTGCAAGGCTGGGTGCTCTGCTGACACATGGCAGGATCCTCTTTTTTACATGTTTCTTTTGGAATTTAAATGAACAGGCAAACAATTGTGGGGTAAAGCTGGGGTCAGCATGGGAGAGCTATTTGCCCATATGGAAGGAGAAGGAAGAGGCGACACAAGGGAGAGCATGCAGCCACACAGCAGGCTCTCTTCTGCTGCCTCAGCGCCCATAACCCGCACCGTGCAGGGAAGCAGCTGATGACACCCTGCCAAAGGTGGCAACGCTACCACATGGAGCCAGGAGCACCCTGTGCCCATCAAGGAGCAACACCCCAGGCTGAGGGAGCACAGGCATCCCTTCCTCCTCCTCAAGGAGCTGGTGCTCTCCTAAAAGGATAGAGAAGATAACCCTCTAAAGCCATAGGAGCAAGCATCTTTCTCTTGCCATGGCAAGAAGGGTGCACAGATTTTCCAGGCAAGCATCTAAAGTAGAAGCATGTATCTGAACCAACTCATACACGCCTTCATGTCCTAAGGTTTTAGTTGCCCATAAGACCCCAGAACGGGATGAGGCCCTAGAAATTACCAGTCCTATTTTTTCCTGCCTCAAGGCATGATCTTTTTCCTGGTGATTGCATGGCAGCACACAGCCCAGTCAAGTTGGCATTTTGGCCTTTGTCACCAGCACAGGAATTCATCCGGCATACCCTGCCAGGAAAAGCAAGGACAAGGCTTACCCTGTAACAGAGACACTGTTGAATCAAGACTTTTCCTTCACAATCAATCTTTCGCATTTCTCTGAAGGTGCTAAATCTTGTAGTGGACCAGACAAACAAATCTAGGCCCTATCTAAAGCATCTAGGTCTTCATGGGACAGCCGGGAGGTCTGTTTGGCTGCTCCAGCCAGGGCTGGCAGTATTAGGGCCAGGAAATGGATCAAAAAAAATAAAACCTTTGCACAAAGAGCATACTATTGCCAAGGACTGTAGAATATGACTGAAACATTAAAGAATTTTTAGTGACTGTTTGGGGAAGGGGGAGAATGATATGTTAAAACATAAGAAGTCTCTTCCAGCATAGTTTAAATTGCTTTACAATACTGACTAAAATAACAGAACATTATAGCTTGCTTAACTAAACATTATATTTCTAAATCCATTTTCAATTGTTTTCCTTCAATTTAAGCATTTTGAGCAATTTTATTGCTATTCATACCTGCTTGATTTTTTTTTATTAGAAATTAAAATGCATACTTTTTATCTATGTTACAGAGTGCTGGTACATTTAACTCTTTCAATCCTGCAACTGAGCACAGGAGACCTATCAATGGCATAAACACAGTTCCTGTGCATTAGACTGAAACAAGAAAATAAATATCTTAGAAGAATTTTTGTTAGTAATGACAGAATTGAGAGAAAGAAGTGAATGCAGGAGGTAGAGGGCGAGGTGCAATAGAGAAAGAGGGAAATTGAGAAAGGTGAAAGAAAGTAAAGCAAATGGTATAAATGACAGCTTCAAGATTAACTTTTTTGTTTGTTTGTTTATTCAGATCCCTTCTGTACATTTTGGGGGCTTCCCTCCCTACCCTTTGTTTGGCAGGAAAAACAAAGCAAAAAGAAGGTTTAAGAAATAAGAAAGTGAACTAATTGTGAGTAAAGAAAAGTAACAGTCTTTTAGACTGTGAGGTACCAGTGAATTGCAAAACCACTTCTGTAGCAAGAGAGGCACCTAGAGTTCTCCTCACTCGGAGGCAATGGTTATCCATATTGAGAAGCAGCCAGACATGTCTGGACTTGAGCGGTACGCCCCATTTGAAAACCCCCTTCTTTTGGCTTGAGATCACAGGCATTGCCCTCTCCCATGCCACTCTTTGCTCCTTCTCCCACTGGCGAGAGAGCACACGTCCACCCTTCACGAAGCAAGATTCCCCCCAAGAACATGGGTGAAGATAGTATAAATGGCCCCACCACATTTATACCTGAAGCTTTCTAATTTCCCTAAGTCAGCAGAGGACATTCAGAGACCACTAAGTGCTGGTAACCACAACAAAACATTAATTAATGCAATTATATTCCCACTCAAATAAAACATTAATACGGTAATTTCTAGCCTATAACCAGCTGGTATCTTTTCCCCAGCTATATAGATAGTAGGATTAACAGTGCAAAGCAAGTATTATAACAAAGTCAAATTAATATCACCTTTTCCCTCTTTTATGATTCAGAATCAAACAATAAATTATAGAAGTCCTTTAGAAACCATCTCTCATAAAAGACTTCCCCCGGACCCATGCTCAAGCTGTAAATCCCTTTCCCCTGAGCTCTGGTTTCTGTGCACTTCAAGGCTCCTCAGTGACAAGATATCAGCCCAGATGACTGTGACCATCAGACAGTCCTGCATCACTTTCCACTTGCTGTCACTGACTCTGCAACATCTCCCCAGCCTTTCCTATTAGCAATTTTGAGATAAAACAGCCCACACGTTATTCAAAGGTAGTTGCTATGGCTCGATTGTCATACAAATAAAGAACAGGAAGAGAAATGCTACTTGTTCCGAGGCAAAGCCAAGTCAATAGTTTTAAGCAGGACTGGTACTCAGTTAGCACTTCGTATCTGGGGACGGGGTGTTTTTATTTTTTAAATTTTTTTCAGGCTCCAACTGCACTTGTCAGAAAACACACATATATTTCTCCTCACTCTCTGCAATAATTTTGGCAGAGCCTTCAATGAAAAATGAATTTCATGAACATTAACATATTACACATACATAATTTGAAAGAACTATGGGGAAAACAAGCAGCAAAAATATAAGCAGTGTCAGTTAATGAAAAGCTCACATTTTCCAACTAGTGTTTGTCTAATTAAAATTGAATTAAGTGACTACAGCATTAACTATGTCAACTATTTAGCATAAAAAGTTGTTAAATATATCATATTGTATGTAGGAAGATCCTTGCAATCTTTAATTGTAAGAAATAGTCATGTACTATTTAATTGCATAACTGGGTAGGGTTTAAAATTCTGTTATACAAATTATATTTAGTAAAATATGTTAAAACAGGTTGTTTTTAAGATTGTTGAATTTATGGATCATATAATAGAATTAAAGCACATTCTTAATTGTATAATTATTTCCATTATCAAAGTCCAGCTAACAGCATAACTGGTCATGTTTTCACAGTCTAAGTTAGAAAAAGACATCAAGCTAAGTGCTTAAAATCACTTAGCAAGACGATTTTCAATTCTTATTTGAACATATTTTTTTTCCACAAAGTTTTTGACCAAAGTCAGTACAGTATCAGAACATACAGAGTCCTCCAATTACTGATGGAGTAGTACTCCCCTAATATGATATTCCCCATCATATATACATAAATATATGTAGAAAATGTCTGGCAACACTTTATAAAGATACTAATTTTATAAACATTAACATGGTATGGAAAAAAAAAAATCAACATAGAACAAAGCCTGACAAACCTGAATATTTCCAGAGAGGATTTTTTTTTTTTGTGTCAGGTCAAGAGAACACATGCGTGTGGAGGGGGAGAGTTTTGTCTTGTAGGTAGGCTTATTCCCATTACACTTCTGACATAGGGAAATTTGGATCCCTCTTTTTCCTTCGGTCACAGAAGCACTGTTATATTCCTTCATCAACCACAACAATCACCTTTTGTTTGCAAAATTAGATGGGTTTCACAGCATACTCACCTCTCAGCATACTCAAGCAACTATTGACTTCTCCGATAAGTTTATGCTAGACACTGCTATACAGAGACACTATCACCAGTTTAGAACAGTGGCTGGGGTAGAGAACCACCCAGAAAAACAGAACAGATAACATTCAACATTATTAAAGTTATTCATTATAAAAGCGTTCTGCTCCCAGCCTGTAACATGACCCACCTGCAGTCAGGCTCCTGGTGTTGTTCATGTGGCTGAAGGGCAGAAGACCAACACAGATGACAGTGAGGAAAGCTCTGCCTGCTTTTCATGTGCCCTGGAGGCCCACATCTCAACAGCACTTCTTTACCAGGCTGTGCACGGCCCCAGCTGCACATCTCATCATCAATCAGGAGTTTGCCTACCAACTTAGAAGGGAATTGGCCTGACTGATGCTAGAAGATAGAATAACAAGTGTACTTTACACATCTGGGACAATAAAAGCAATTTATTATGTACCTAGATTAATGATTTTCAACTTTTTTTTTTTTTTTTTTTTTTTTTAATACTACCATAGGTGGCAGCAAGAGCTGATACTCCTGGCTCTATATACATCACTTCTAAGTAACTCATTTACCACTGCTCAAAATATAGTTGACATGCAGCTTGTCAAAACCATCCTGCAATGGACTACAGCTCACCCATTCCACTCTTCAAACCAGAGGATAAGAAACTCTCAGACTCATTGCAATAGCCTCTTTTAGGCTTAACACTCAGGTTACTGACTGAACCATCTCAACTAGCACAAGAACCAATATCCAGGATTTAACTTCTCTGCATGCAATGCATGCAGTGAAATTAAAAAATAAAAAAAAATATAAAAATAAAAAAAAAGAGAGAGAGAGAGAGAGAGAAATTTAACTGCAGAGGAGAAGCAGATATGCAGTCCTTACTTTGGTCTCAATAGTTGCGTGACTAAAAGTCAGCTTGTGGAGCTGGCAAATCTACCTGTGTTCACTCAGAACACAGAATCACCCTTGCCAGATCAGGTGGTACTGCTTAGTCAACTCCTGCTGCAGTAATTTCATGCCACCTCTTTTTGGGGTACTTTGAGGGTTGTTTTTTGTTGTTGTTTTGTTTGGCATTAAATAGCTTTTAATTGTCACTTTCCCCCATCCCAATTTTCCCTGACTGGCTTGCTAAAACCAAACCATACACATTGTGTGAGTCTATCCAGAAAAAAAAGTTAGTCTGCTAACAAAGAAATTTATTAACTACCAAAATCATGTGGTTTTCATACCAGTTTAATCAATCCTAAGATAAGAAATCATACCTTTGATTCCACATTTAAATTCAGTTTCCAAGTTTCATAAGGAATACGGACATGTAAAACATAATAATTAAAAAGCCAACTGATACATTTTATTGCCATCCTTTCTATACAGGGTGATCCACTGGATGCAAACCCTGTTTAAAGTGGTGTTTTGCGATCATTTTGATCTACCTTGCACTCATTCTTGCATTAATGTTTATCAGCTCTGATGAGAATTGATATAAACAAGTATAATCAGCATTATTTTAGCATCCTCATTACACAAACCCTTTTGGGTAGTTTTATGAAAGAGAAAAAAATGGTTGTATATTTAATTAGAGCTAGTCATCTTAGTAACAACCTTACTAGTTTTATAGCTACAGCTGTAGTTATAGTTCAGCAACAGTATCAACAGAGAGTCAAGTGGTCACAAGAGGAGAGGCTAAGGGTATTAAATTTGATTATCCTGAAGAATCAAACAGCCACAGAATGGTTTGGGTTGGAAGGAACCTTTAAGAATCAACTAATCCACCCCCCTGCCATGGGCAGGGACATCTTTTAGCAGCTCAAGTTGCTCAAAGCTCCAGGGAATGGGGCCCCAGAGATTAATTGTAGTCTTATACTACCTAAGGCAGGGTTATAGCAGGGACTATGCTCAGAGATGCTTAGCAAAAGAACAAAAGGCAATAGTCGTAAATTGCAGCAGGGGAAATCCAAATGGGGATTAAAAAAAATAAATAAATTACAACAATGACTGTGACTATTTACACAGTGGGACAGTTTGCCCAGAGACACTGCAGAATCTCCATCCACATTTTTAGTTTTTGTCTGGATAAGTCAAACCAGAGTGACCTTTTCTAGTTTTCAGTATATGCCTGTGTGGAACAAGTGTTTGGGCATCCTTGCCCCACCAACTTAAATCACCTGATTCTAGTGCATGTGTAAAACAAAGCAGGAGAGCACCTGCGCATCTTCTGTCCTGCATGTGATGAATTCAGGCAGCCTCCACAGAGGCAATGTCTCTTGGAGCATTTCTTTTCTTGGACAAAATATCTGCCAGTTTTAATGTCGATATGCAGGAGAAAATGCTTGCAGAAGTAACAGAAAGGTGGAGAAACTTAATTGATGAGGGTCTGTGCCCCATGTATTTTAATAAGTAAAATCCCTCCAGAGTTTATGTCCAACTGAAAGACCTCTGCTTAACTGAGATAGAAATTCAGAATCCTTCTGTGGCTCTTGCATGCAAAAGCATGGCTGTGGCAAATGGCAGGAAAGAAAGAGGGCGTTTCACATGTTTTTCCGGGGGAATGCAAGAGGCAAGATTCTCTCCGTTTGCTTTAGTAATTTACCTTGCATCAATAATCAAGA
The DNA here is from genome assembly GCF_009819795.1 of Aythya fuligula. Classification (NCBI taxonomy): domain Eukaryota; kingdom Metazoa; phylum Chordata; class Aves; order Anseriformes; family Anatidae; genus Aythya; species Aythya fuligula. Next base: position 887,112 of record NC_045570.1, on the reverse strand, counting down.
AACCCCTAGATCAATCATCACAAAATCTTAACATATACAAGATATCTACTTAAACTAAAAAAGCTTCATCTGCTGACTTATGAGCCAAAATGGCATCATATATTCTTCAGTCCATACACAAAAGCTTTTAGCATAAAAGCTTTTCTTTACGAGGCAGATGACTTTGGGGGTCATTCTTATGCTAATCTCACAAAACAGTGTTTGTTTTTTGCTTCCTGGTAGAATAGCATGTCCTTAGGTCTTGTCTTGCATTTTTTTTTTTTTTTTCCTCAGTTGTAATCTATGACTAGATTGCCATTCAAGCCTCTGTGCTTGAATGTCTCTGTATATCCAGATTGACTGGCTCTCAAACAGAAAGAAACACACTGCTACATTGATCAAAGCAGGTACTTATGTTAAACATCACCTGCAATAGGAGCTAGGGACATTTAAGTTGTCAAGAGAAGACAGAAGGCCAACATTAGGAGATTGTAGCCCAGAATACCTAGACTCTCCCTTTTTTTTTACCTTTTTACCTTTGAGGATAATGGCATTAGAAAACCATACAGTACTTCACAGTGTTGCCAGTCATTGCTCTCTGTGAAGATCTGTTCCTTTCACTTGAGTCACTAGGAAGTCTGCAAGCCACACCTAATATGGAGAAATCCTTCCTAAAATTTGGGTAATGAAATGCCTGTAAAATGAATAGCAGCATTTAGAACTTTCTGTTTTCTCCGTTTGTTGTTGTTGTTGTTGTTGTTGTTGTTGTTTTGTGTGTGTGTTTTTTTTATTTTTTTTTTCTCTTTCTGAAACTGGAATATGAGAGTTACTAATAAAAGATAATCTACATTTCCTTGTCAGACAAAGTTTATTGTTTTTGTCCCAAATAAAGAAAAGACTGGATGAGAAGCCTTCACATGCAAAGCTTCAAGAAGATGAATAATTATTGATAAAAACTTTGATAATGAAAAGTTTGCAAATCTACTCACTGCTGGGGAATAAATAAATAAATAAATAAATCTGTTCTCATAGCACAGAAAAGTGCAACCACAAATAAAGTAATCTTCCATGATTGTGTAACAATATATTCCTTTTCCATTAATATATACATTCACATTACTTCTTCTAGAGCAAGACAGACACCAATTATTATAGATTATCACTTCTTTATACCATGCAGGGTGGTCTCCTTTTCTGTATCACTTCCATAATGTGATGGTTGTGTGGTACATGTATACTACAGTGAATAATGTCCTAGTCAGTGATACTGAATGTATTTATGATGAGGACCCAAGAGACAGGTCTTCCTGCTGCTGTTGGTAAAGAGCACTGTGGTTCATTACTTTATTCTTACCATATTTTTACTGATGTCGATTCTGAGCTGCAAGGTGAGAAAGAGTGAATCTGAATCCCCTTGCTTTGGGCTGAGCTCCCTGCGCAATCTCTGTAGAGCATGGATTTGCAAAAACTGGATATGCTACTTGTAAATTGTGTGAAGCATTCTCTCTAGGAAAAGTCTGGAGTAGCATTTACCCATTTTCATAAAGTACTTTCAGCTCGTTGGATGAATACCAGTCTGTTCACTGTGGTGTTAATATACTATTCTATTTTTAATTGTACACAAGGTGTCTTTGAATATGATTGTACTCCTTAGATAATAATGCTATACAACTAGCAACTCCTACACATCCTCATAATCTAATCCACATCTATTTCTTTTTTACTTAAGTATTTTCCTGTTGCATTTTCAGAATATACCTCTAGAAGAAGAAGGTGTGATGGAATCCTTAAACCAGTTTCTGTGATTTGGGAGTGAATCACAAGGGTATGAAAACTTTAATTAGCTTTGGTAATGCGACTGTAAATCAGGCAACCATACAACTGCAGTTAGGCTTTCTGAGAGGTGAGGTTAAGTACAAAGGAAATCATCCTAGTTTCTTCTAGAGATCACAGCCACTGAAACACAGATTGCTGAGGTGTTTTACTGAGGTGTTTTGTCCTCTCCAGTTTGGGCTAGACAGGAACATTCTGATGCTCTAGCGATTGCTTTCACCAGTGTAACACTTCTGCCCACATGCACAGACAAGGCACAACAAGGCCAACAGCCTTTTATAATCATATCCTCGGTACAGGCAGTAGCCAACTTTCACGTCCAAGGAGGGATAGGATTTGTGGTGCAGGAAGCAGCTGTTTGGCTCTAAGATTTGACTAGGACTAAGTGACCTTGGAGCTTAGAGAGTCCTACAAAATGTACATTATGCCATATCTAGCTCAGGATTTGACCTGCTGTGTGAGCTAATGAGGTTAGCGTTATCAGGAATTCCATATCATGACATGAGACACAGCTTCACTTTCAACACAGGCTTTTCAAGTATTGCCATACAGCTTAAGTGATATGACTTTATTGTCATTCAACGTTGTCTCCTATTAGGAACCAACATTTTATAAGTGGAGAAGTCATATCAAATAATAGAGTAATATTTGAGATGGCTTTGAATAGGGCTTCCTGCATTCAAAACCTCTTAAATATCTGCTTTTTTGTTACTTCTCCTGGAGAATAGCCCATATTTCTCTGAGCATGGCCCCTGAATTCCAGGCTGTGCTGGAGAACAGGAAAGGTTGGCTGAGGAAACTGCAGGTATTTTGGAGAAATCATAGAAAAAACTTGCCTTTTAAACCAGTGCATCTTAATGTATTTAGACAACTGCCAGGTCAGTTGTGGGCCCACACAGTTTTGAATTTCTTCTTTGGGAAATAATGCAGAGATTTCTCTCTGAGGTACTGACTGCAACTCACCCAAGACCTATTTGGAATTAATGTACAAGAAGACAATAAAAATAAATAAATAAAATAACAAATGTCTAGAGTTTACAAAAGAAAAATTGCAAGAGAATGTTGATTTATTTATTTATTTTATACAAGCACTGAAAGGATGGAAAATTAAGGTTGTATCTATATTGGACTAGAAATCCAAAAGGAGGTAGGAAACTCAACCATGCAATGGAGGCTTTATAGATAATGGAGGCTTTATAGATAAGGTTTAGCACTTAGTAATGAGATATGAGCTTTTTGTAATGTTTGGAAACTGCACTGTATCCTCTTTAGTACACTATCAACCTTGCACTGGCTCAAAAGTTTAAATACTACCATAAAAAACTTCTCAAAATTTTCCTGGTTGCTACAGTTTGTTGCAGACTGTAGCAAGATTATTTTTACCAAGGAAGTTTGCGCAGTTTGATATTCAATACTGAATTATGTAGCAAGCTGTGGAATCTGCTCAGCTCCTAATTTTCATGCAACAATCCTAATGATTTGGATTCATTATAGGGCACAGTGAAGATTGTTTACTTGCCTTAATTAAGTATTTCCCTACTTTAATATGCTTGCATTTATTTTAAGTTTAATCCTATCTATTGAATTCTGTGGATTTGTAGAAGTTGTTTTAACGATAACTACAACACCCTGGTTTTTTCTTTGACACGTGTTAGTGAAATGCACTCTCAGCTTCTTAACTTCCTCTGTTATAACTCAAGGTTTTCATTAGGAAATATATAGAGATTCTTTTATTCCAGAACTGAATTTTGTTAAATCACATTAAGTACAAATTTCATTTGTAATTTCTTTGCTTTGAAACTGAAAAATGGCCAATTAAGGGTCCCTTTCTAAAACTAATGGCACTCATCTACAAATCTCAGCTTGACATTACTGACTCATTTGATAACTTCCCAACAGTTGAATAAGAAAAATATATTTTGAGCCACAAGAGTTTTCTCATTCACAGGTAGGTGACAGGAAGGTAGTCCCAGGTGAAAAATTTTGTCAGAAACCATGACATCTATACCTTCTTCCCATAACATTTTTCTCTTTAACAAGTAGAAGTATTCTGGCTCAGTTACTGACTGAAGCTGTCAGATGCTATGCTCACTAGGCAAGCTTTTCAAGTTCATTTGCTTGCCACAGAAGAAAAGCAAAGTCCATCAACCAAGCAGTCCCCTCCTGCATCTTGTCTGGGAGATCCTGAGCTCCTCGGGGCCACCACAGCTCTGCTTCTCCTTCTGAAATGGCACCAGAAGCAGCAGTGCTATCACCATACCCCTCATCCAAGGTTCATTTGTTCATGTCAGCGCTGAAGGTGGAAGGTAGGAGGAGAAGGAATGCACTGAGCTGTGATACTAACTGGCCATCAAAGGCAGACTGCTGCTTCCACACAAATGACAAGGCAAGGGAGGAAAAAAAAAAAAAAAAAAAAAAAAAAAAAAAAGTTTTCCACAGCTATGGAAATTCAAACCCATCACCTCCCGAGTCTGTACTAGAATTTCCATCCTCCAAGACATGAAGCCCCTACAGAATCTATAGGCCAATATTATTCCCTAATATTTGGCTTTGGACCTAAATTCTGCTGTGGGAATATGAATTTCTTTGGAAATGAGAAAGTGAAAAAGTGCAGATTTCTCTTAAATCCTTTTAATGATGTCTGCATACAATTGGAATCTCCTTTCTTTCTTTCTTTCTTTCTTTCTTTCTTTCTTTCTTTCTTTCTTTCTTTCTTTCTTTCTTTCTTTCTTTCTTTCCTTCCTTCCTTCCTTCCTTCCTTCCTTCCTTCCTTCCTTCCTTCCTTCCTTCCTTCCTTCCTTCCTTCCTTCCTTCCTTCCTTCCTTCCTTCCTTCCCCTCCATCCAGATATTACATTAGTGGAAAGGTCTGTTTGATTTTTTATTTATTCTTGGTGGATTTTGGCTCCTTTAAAAGGGACAGCCTGCTATAACAGGTGCATTGCAGACAGGTGCTGCATAAGGTTCCCTACATAATTCTGCAAATGCTTTTCAACCATGATGTACAACACCCCTGTTACTCCTGTGTGGGGCCTGCCCTCCACTGCAATTGCCAAGGTTATGAATTATGCCATCGTCTATTCTTTTGGACAAATGTCCACTACTGACTAGGTCAACACCACTGAACTTGGCTCGCTGGTAACACAAGCCAAATCTTGGAAGGCTCAAGCTGAGCATTTAACCCACTGTGAGGTCTTTCTCAGTTTTTCTTTTTGATTCAGCCACACTTCATGTACCTTGACTCCTATGCAGATGATTTGTGGCAATTGCATGATGTATGAGGTGCCATTTGTAAAATATTATTTAGTGTAAAACATGATGTTTTTTTCTTTTGATTTACAAGTTGGATTTATAAATCTGCACTTCTCAGAGTTTGAGTTATATATCTTGCCTCTGATTTATAAAACTCACCAGTAAATCTTTAGCAGAAAGTTTTGATTCAGAAATCATTATTTTTAACATTAGATTTAGCTAAAACATTCAACTGCTTTATAAGTCATGAAATGGATTTACATACCCCAATCTGGATTTACAAATTCTACAGCAGATTTACAAATCACGCAGATAAATTCCTAAATAAAATGCTTTGATTTATAAATCCTCACTTTGCACTTAGGATACAAGTGACTGATTTATTACTCTGAAGCTATACAATACTGGTTTAGTTTATAAAATCCTACTTTTACTTTACGTTAAAGTTCTGATTTATAAATGCTGATTAGGTTTACTGAATATAGGCCACAAGAAAGTAAAACTGTTTGGTGCAGGGCTGCTTTGCAAACAGCTCTTTGCTGTTACACAAGAAAGGTAAGACATTTCCGAGAGGTCATAGGAGACCATCCGACCAGGGTAATCAGTAGTGCAGAGAAAGAAGGAAAGATGGGCAAAGAAACTCTTTCTTGCTAATAAGCCCAGGGTTTTGCAATACAACATCTGCCTGCCCTGACAAAATTGTTTCTCAGTTTAAAAAGCTTTCTCTAGCCTCAGTCTCAGCCCCAAAATATAGGTAAATAGTTTGACTATCTCCAACAACTCCAGGACTTATGAGGACTTCTACTGAATGTCATGAGGAGTTCCATCAAACACTGGAGGAAATTTGTTCCTCTCAAGTGAGCTTAATTGTTTCCAGCTTTCAGGTTCTGTTCAGATGTCATTTATTTGCACCATTCCAGTCCAGGTGTTTTCAAATATTCAGAACCAAGTAGGAAAATACTCCATGAATGCCTCATTCTTTGATGGGCTCCAAAAATACTTACATGACCAACAGGGCATTTAAATATTTTAGATACCTGAGAAGCAGTTCATCATTAATACCCATCAAGGAATCAGAAAGGATACTGGGTACAGACAGAATTGTTAGATAATATAAACATAAAATGCAGCGGAGTAGAAATTAAGCAGTTCATTTTTAGTAAAATCCAAATTTCCTGGAAATGTTTTGTTAACATTTTTTAGAAATTACTAATAGAAGGCTTAATCCAAAATGCAAAATTCAGAGTAATTATCTGAAAGTCAGCAAAAAAACTCAAGCATCCTGTCAAACTGTGGGACGTGGTGCCAGAATGCAGCCATCAAAGATGAAGTTCGCTTTCAAAGCTCACTTCATAAATCTTCAGGAAATATGAGCAGACTGGAGAGCCTTGCTGATCTGAAGGAAATTTTTATATCTGGGTAGCTCTATTAGAGGTTAACATCAACACTGACTCTAGGAGAAGTTCTCTTTCTAACAGAACTGGAACAGTTACATAATACAAGGCTGCTGGAGCACAGGTTTAGAAATCACAGTTGTTGATTTATTACCATCTTCTAAAGCAATCACCAAAACTTAAATCCTTCCAGACGTTTGGTTTCCTAAACTTCAATGGAAGTTCAACTTTTACTTAACTCTGAGGGTCTGACAATAAAGGTGTCTTTATATGATCTCTTCCCTTCTTGTCCCCGAGTTTCCACCCCTGTAGAATGGGTCCAACAACAGCCATGTAGTGCACCAGTGTGCTGGCAGCTGGTAACAAAGATAGGAAGTTCACGGCACCACGGGGCAAACATTCTCCCTGCTCACCTACTCAGGGAAATATTCAAGATATGCAGTGGGCTCATTCAAGAAATGTAAAGAAGATACATATGAACTGACACTCTTTGTTAGTCATGAATGCTTTCTTTTATTAAAACAGCTTGTGAAAAACTAGAGCATGTACCGTGTTCTCCAAATGATTGATACACTATATACAGTATACTTGATTTTAAAATGCAATTCTCAAAAGTTCAGCTTACCATTTGTAAAATTGAAATGATATTTTTAAGCACTCTAAAATCTACAGATGAAAATGAAATATAAGAATAAGGTATTATTTTATTACAAAATTATTATTAAATTGTCAGTTTTGCAAAACTATTGCATTTCATTTTGCTGTCAGATTTTTGGAGTAGAAGAAATAGTTACACAAGATTTAGGTCCTAGCATTTACTAAATGAAATGAAGATCTTATCCAAAGCCAGGGAGAGGAATGACAAGGGTCTAATTTACTTCAGCAAGCTCTGCATCAGACCTCTTCTTGGTTATACAGTTAATATTGTTAGTACAAACTCCAGTAAGTTCAAATGCAGGTGCAAAATTGGTGTGCTTACATGCATATGTATTCTACAATTGCTTTGGCTGTTACCAACAGAATGACTCTACTAGGGATGACAAAGAAAATTCAGCTAAGTTTTGTTTGTGAGGGTGAATTATCAGCTACTGCAACTCCATAACTGCTATATAAATACACTTGATGGTTTGGGACTGCAGCAGTATGAAACTAGATTCCTATATTCATGGTAGGTTAAAATGCAGGAGAGGCACACAGATGGCGTACCGTACTAGATACATGCAGAATAGTTTTTAGTTTTCCTTTTTCAGAAGACTGTAGTGATGCCACATGAAGGAATGGCATTATCACTTTGCTGCTGTATCACTTTGCTGTAGGGCTCGGTCCCCAAGCTGTCCCACGCAGGGGGCACAGCCACCCACCCTGCTGAAGGGAACAGGGAACTGGCTGACCTAACCCTACAGGGATCATCCCAAGCAGCTCATCCCAAGTTGTGTGGGGCTGACCGCTGTTCCTGTTGCCCTCACATCTTCCCTAGCCCTGCTACACACCTGTGGAGTAAAGTCCTTCCTCAAACACTGCTTGGTGCACTCAAGCCGCAGGCTCTGCAGCACAGGGAGGCTGGAGCACCACTGCCTTGGCCCTGGGCAGCACCCGGCTGATTTCCCAGCCGAGAGGCTCAGGGATATGCTAGCCCTTTGCAAACACCTCATCAGTTGAGACTTCACATCTTAGATCACATTGAATGGTATCAGCAAAAGCCAGCATACATTTTCCCCCAGCTAATGCCAATTCTTTCCTATTCACTTTTAAATCCTTTAAATGACATCCCATTATCTGCTGCTTTGATCAACTCACAGAGATCTCTTTAAGAAGTCCACATTTACACAGTAGGTACCTTGCTGTGATGTCTGAGGCACAGCAGACATTTGTATTTGGGATAACTACAGTATCTCAGCACCATTAGGAGATGATTTTAGGAAACAACCTCTCTTTGAATTAAGGCTCCTATTACTAATGCTAGCTGATGCGCCGCAATCAGAGGACCAAACTACTTCCCGATGCACCCTCACTGCTGGAACTGGCTCAGTGTACTGCCATCATTTGGTGTAAGTAGGAAGAAAATTAAGGCTGTGCTTATGCTCTTGAACTTTCCCTTAGTGCATTTGGAGACTGACAGAAGACATATGCATCCAATTATTGAAATAAAAAGGTCTTGAAGAAGAAACCAAATTGTTTCATCAACATATCTGCCAGAAAAAAATAAAATAATCAAGGGCAGGCCAGGTTGTTATGATCAAGTACTACACAACATCTAATATCTTTCCTCAAGTGCAAATCTTAATGGAGTGGCTCTCAAACACATGGGATCAGATTTTCTACTTGATCCTGTAAGCCTACAGCTTTATGTGCATTGTACATCTGATCAACCATGTTACATGCTCAGACACTCAGACATGCACATCTTAAACATGTATTTACTATGGTGCTATCACATCTGAATACAGCTGCATGTGCACACATGCAAGCAGTAGGTGCCATCATGCATAAAGCAGGAATCTGCATGTCTGGCAAACCTGCCAGAAAATGCCACTCCATAACTCATTACTGAAAATTTCACAGTAGATCTACCTTTGATCAACCATTAGTCAAGCCCCCAGCCTCATTGGTAGTCCCAGGAAGTGCAAGTCAAAAAGAAGGATTTAACTTCCCCCCCCCCCCACAAAGCACTCATACCAGTATTTGCAACATGCCAGCTGGGAGATCTTTTCATCCATATTTTGCATCTATAGTTTGTCCAATCAGATCCTGGAAGGATGAGTCAAGCCATCACAATGTGAGGTTTTGTACTGAGAAGATGACTTGCTTGGCAAGATTTTGCATTTAGCAACTTCCAAATGTTCTCTCTATTCTTAGAGAATACATATTTCCCTTTAAGACCTTTATAAATTCTTTGCCATTCTTTTAGGCTTTTTACCTCCTTAAATTCATTTGGAGACATTATTTGGAAACTAATAGGACAACACACAGTCATATTTTCATATTCCTCTATAGTCTAGCAGCTGCAGTTTACTTCCAGTGTGTTTGGTTCAAACGTGGTGGATTTGGTTCACAACCCAATCCTACCCCGGCACAAGAATTTGACGTCACTGGGAACTCTGCCTTCTTACAGCATGGTTGAATGGCTCCTCCAGTTCAAAGCCAGATTCATATCTAAGTTAGATTACTTGCATTTATTTTCCTGACAGGTAGCCTTTTGCCGTAGTTACAGTAGTAAAATTTTCTGCACCCATGCTAACCATTTTGAATGTTCTCTGCACAGAAATAAGAGCATGTGTGTACTGAAAGATAGGTCTACAGAGCAAAGGAGAGTTTTAATGCTGCTCTCCCTCAGTCTTCATTGTGACTGACATCCATTCAGCCACAGATAAGAAACAAAGCTTGTAAAGTTACTGAGTATAGCTCATTATGGTGCAGCAAAGGTATTTTGGTGAAAATGCTTCTCTGACCAAGACATACAAATGTCCTCCAGAATCACCACTTTATGTGGAGCACTCTGTGATAAAGAAAGATATTGGAGATTTTTATCTCGGTTTGATAAGACCAAGCAGACCAGCTGAACACACACCTAGTCCACCCCTCCCTACTAAAAATAGTTTCCTGCCATGTTTTCCAGTGCTTTCCCCATTCAGTGTTTAAATCTCCTAAGTGATGGGGTTTCGCTACTTCCCTCAGATGACCGTCCTGCAGATTAATCACATCTTACCATTAGAAGCTTCTCCCCTGACATCCAGGCTAGAATTTCCCTCCGAATAACATTTAATCTTCATGCTGTCACTTTCTTCTCTTCCTTGCCTTTCTTTCTGCAAGCTACCATAAGTACTCCTCCATCTTCCAGGTCCAACTCTCAGCCCATTAAAGCTGCTCTGCCTCTCAGAGGCAACACGAAGCATCCGCAAAGCCAGTTTTACGCCCAACAGGATTTCCTGGGAGGAGAGGTGTCCTTGGCTCCAGGGAGGGCATCTTACCAGGTCAACAGCAGTCTTTTCCCACCTTGTGGTGCAGAGCAGCTGGTCGTTAGTGCTGCTCTGTAGATGAGGTGCCAAGCTGCTGTGGATTGCTGGAGTTTGGTCCATGCCAGGCTGCATGGCAGAATTGGGGTACCTTTGAAATCTGCCTCTGATACTGCCTGTCATGCTTCCCCTTCCAGACACCAGAGTTGTTTCCATTTTCCCCCAGGGCATTACCTTACATTTGTCGCAGCTGACATTCCTTTCCTGATTTCTTCAGCATGTTTCTGATCTCAGTTTCCTTTCTATTATTTCACTGCCTTCAATGATATTTATAATGTCTCCAATTTAGTATCATCTGTGAATTTCATTAACCGGCTGTTTACTTTCCTCTTTCAGATCATTAACGAGGATGTTAAGTAACACTGGACCTAACCCTATTCCCTGCATTGAATTAGTAGGAAACTTCTCTACACTTGATACATTGCCTTTTATTGTTCTACTCTGTACAGCTCTCTAGCTGGGCGTTCAATCCACATGCAGCATTTCTATTCAGCAATTTCAGATGTGAATTAATTTCTCAGGTAAGATTTTGTAAGCAAAGCTACCTGATGCCTCACTAAAACCTGGTGTATCTAGCATTAGACATTACAGAATTTTATTTTTAAGAAATCAATTTTTTCCTGGTAAGACGTTCTCTGTAAGCCACAGGGATAACAGCATTGGAGGGATCAAAGCTGTTCCAGTAACTGTTACACTCTTGTTACAACCTTTTTTACTCCGCATTAATGCTGCTTTGTTTAACTACAGTCAGTGCCTTTCTTCACTCTTGCATTTGCAAAAAGACACTATTTTAAAAAGACAGATTTTTGCATGGTTCTGTTTGAAGCTAGGAGTCTCCCACGCTGCAATCATGGGTAATGGCTGCTACTCACAGGTGTACATATATCACATAAACAAGTGAAACATTGATTGTGAGGGGCGCAGTGACAGTCCTCTATCCATAGCATAATCTTCTCAAGAGATATTTAATCAGATGATTATTTACATCTTAAAGACCAAGGAAAGGGAAAATGTTAACATTGAATTATGGGGAGGAATGATAAAGACGACGCTGTGCATGAAGTGCTCATCACAGAACTGATGAATAAAGGGTTTGCCGGAATATGCCTTAACACCACCACTGCAGTCTAAGCCCAGCCACTCGCATGATCTAAATCAGCAGAACCCACTGCAGCCAGTTGAGTTTCAGCAGCTCAAACCACTCGGGAGACCATGCCCAGGCCTCCCTGATGTGAACAAATCCCACACTTTTTCCTCACCTTAAGTTTTTCCACAATTTCCAAGTTAACTCACGTTATACGACATTATAAAGCATGTTATGGAGAACACAGAGTCAAAAGCCACCCTTAAAGGCTTGTTCTTTTGTATACAAAATCGCCCCAGTTTAATCTGCCTCTGGGTAGGAGTAGAACAGTGAACTGAAATTTATTCTACTAATACTGAAATTGGAAGTAGGCTTGCAAAAGCCAACGAGATTTTCTAGTTGTGCATAAAAACATGTGGACAGCTTACGGCACAAATTATAGTTACATCCCTTACACTAAGCCTCTCTTTCAATAAATACACATTTCCTGCTGTAAGAGCGAGCTTATTTTCTTAGTGGTGTAGTTTAAGGAGTTTGCCATGAGGTACTCTTGGTTGTGAAGGCAGACTGCGAGCTGGAACTGTCTAGAGCTCCGCTCAGAAAGAATAATCTAATGTTACAGGTGAAATTCTTCCCCTAACTCAATAAATTTCACTGAAGAATACAAAACATCTGGAATTCTCTGGTTTGTGAGTCACAGAGAAAGCAGCAACATAAAAAGCAGAAGAGATCGCTGTGGTGTTTGCTGGATTGGTTCAAACACAAAAACCCCTGTGTCACTTCCATCTGACACAGCTTCAATGCTGGAATGAACTTCAGACTGCAGAGACCTTAAGTTGATAAAATCAAGATTTCGAACAGGCTGCTGATACCTGAAAGCCTGGCAAACTACTAAGTGCATAAATAAAAGTGATTGGTGTGTATCAATTAATACTCCTATTTTTACGATGTTGTTTTGACAACTGGTGCTGCGAAGTAGGGTGTGCCTGTAGGATTGAGAACTCTACTTTCTACACAAAAAGTACTGCCATGAATCTAGAGCTTTGGGTCGCTGCATCCTGATCATCCCTAACACCAGATACCATAGACAAAAACTGCAGTAGAGTCTGTCATTCACTTAACTTAGTAGCTCACCAGAGCAACTGCTCTACAGCTTACAGACAGCCTGCCGTCTGCATCTCCTTACTATCCATTAGACTTGTAAATCAAATGCTGGAGTGGACTAGCTGGACGGGATTTACATAAAATCTCAATCAAATTCACAGCAGCACACCTTTCTCTTTGGTAATTAGATTCAGTTTCGTTTTTGCTTTTCTGAACCCAATAACCCATTTCTTTACTTTATGATATCTTCACAATTTTCATTAGCAAGTGAATTTCTATGCATCACTTTTTAAAAGCACCAGCTGCACCAGTAAAAATGTGCATCCATTCACTGAACAGTCAGAAAACCCAAACACATATTAATACATCTATACTCACTGAACTCTCAAGCACATCTAAATAACTATCACTTGCTCCTGATTTCCAATGCAATGTCCCCCACAATGCTGTTGAAAATCCAATAGGAGGGATGCAAAGTTGGTTGAAAACCATACATAGAGAGTAATTATCAGTGCTTCACTATCAAAATGAACCCTGAATGTACTGTATGCATATCAAGCTACAGGAAGAGCTGGATAAATTAAGAAAAGATCTGACAATGTTCTGTGGCTATAAATAATATGTAACACCATGCTCAGATGCATTACAAACACAGACATACTACAACACACAAATGAACAAATGAAGTAATTCTGCTCAACAGAGAGAAAGCCCCAGGTGATAGTGTGGGGCACCTTTCTTCAGTGAGGCTGTGATCCAAGTGGAAAAAAATCTAGATACAATGACAAATCAAGAAGCCATAACCTAGCAGGTTAATTAACCAGCTTTATTAAGCCAGTGAAGGAAAGAGCAAGGTATGTTACATGTTAACCTGATAACAGTTTGTAGTCATATTAAAGGCTGCATAAAAGAGGAATGGAGCTGGTCTAAGCCACGATGAATAGAGCATGAAATAACAGGTTTAAATTACAGGAAGGAAGAGTCAGACTGAATATTAAGAAAGAACTGTTGTGTGGCAAAAACAGTGAAGCACAGGAAGAGATTTCCTGGACATATTGTACAGTTTTCCCAAATGATGTTTTTAAACAAAAATGAGACAAGCATTTGCCAGGAATGACACAGAAGCAATCAGTTACACCACCCCAGGGCAGGAGAATAGCTCTGATGCTTCCTACGAGCCCTTCAAGTTCTTGTGACTAAATTTAAAAGCTCAGCTTTAGCGTGTTTTCTGGGGAAGCCAGAAATGTGAAAGCCTTTCTTTTCAGATGAAAAATACAGAGATTTCCAGTTTTTTCTTCAAATCCAAGAAGAAATGCTAGGATTTCTTATTCACGATTCCTGCTCCTGAACTTTTTGCAAGACAGTGTCGTGTTATGAAAAACTTCCCTGCATAGCAAGCAATTCCAACACTGCCTCGTCTTCACTTGTAACTCCATTGCTGTATTTCTTTTGGTATGTTGGAGAAAGCTGCAGCACATATTAATTCAGAACTGATGGTACCTTTCTGGCATGCTAACTTACTGGATAGCTAATTGGCTATTACAGCTGTGGTTCACAACAACGTATCTTTACCTTATCTTAATGGTCCTTTTTAGATGCCCAATGATGGGAAATTGTAATTTAAAAGTTTATTCATTCCATACTTGCTGCCAAAGGATTCCTGATAGAAATTTGTTTTCCTTATCTCATATCAAGTTTGTAGATGAACTATAAACTTAGGCTGCTAGACATTCCTGTACCATCAGCTTTAATTTCAGTCTGGGCTGCCGAAGGGCTTTTTTCATTTATGAAGATGATACAAGGCTGTACCTTTTCCAATAACATGACCATACCTTACTCCATTCTGTGTAGTCTCTCTTGTACACATTTGAAGGAATGACAGATTAATTCCCTACCACAGTAAAAAAGTTCTCTGGTCATTTTTTAGACTTAGTTCAACTAAAATTTGAAGAATCCATGCAGTAAACTTCTTCATTTGATTCTCAGACTTCAGGGCACGGAGGCAATTTGATTCTCAACCTCCAGTCCAAAGGATTGATCCTTAATGGCAAGGAATGATGGTTTAATCAGACCAAAAGGATACAGCAATTAGAACTCAAACTAAATCTGGACTTTCAGCAAATGCTGGTGGAGAAATTTCTGAGATACATGCTCTTCCCATCTAGCACATTCTCTCACTGTAATGAACTGTTACAAGACTAAAAGGCTTTGACAAGGACAATGAAATGTTGATAACACAGTGCCATTATACAATTCTTTCATTTGGAGGGGTTCAAAAGTACAGTTATTAGTTTGTATAGGTATTTTTTAAAAACTAATGAAATGAAACCCTAGCTACACTGAAAAGCTTTGCATGAAAACTGCATGGAAAATCTTCACCATTGCAGAACATTTGACAGCAAGAAATGAAGTTTACCAAAATCTTATGTCAAGATGGTGAGAAGAAAAGAAGTGTTGGATTAAAGATGGATGAACTCTGTAGTCAAAACTAGAAGCAAACATTCACCTATTCATCCTCCTTTTCATTTAAACACAAAGGACAGACTGAGTCTTTCCCCCTCCAGCCTTCCTGTTTTGAAACTTTAGGAAACCTCAGTGGGGCTGGAGAGGAGATGGATACCCTCTGCTGACCTGCAGATCGGTGAGTCTAAGGGCCACGGTACAGAAACCTCTGAAAGGAGATACTAATTCAGTTCACTTGGCAGCCAGTTTTCTTGTACTACTGCCTTCATTTTTAGTTTGTATGGGCTGGCAGAGAAAGGGTGTGAATGCCTTACCACAGTCTGAATCAGTTTTTCCAGTGAAGATCCTGGAAGGGATCTGTCCTTGTTACCTACCAAAATGTTGACAATGTAAAGAGAAAATCTATTTTTATCATCTTCAAGGAATAACCACTGTTAGCAGAAGGATGGCTTTGCTAAGAGGGAGCAGCCTGAACCACAGCAGCACTGCCTGGCCTGGGACTCCTGCTCCTTCACTGAATTAACTTTTAAAAAAGAATGTAACACCAGGGCAAGAACTGATGGCAATGAGTAACTCCAGGCACGCAACTGAGAGCAAAACAAGGCTGCATGAACATGCATGGAAAAACCTGATCTAAACTGTTATTATTGAATACCCTCCCCTCCCCCTCAGCGGATAAGGTCCAGCTGTAGCTGTGAAGATGACATTCTTCTTTGGAGATAAGCCAGCCTGGGGGGAGGATGTGTCTTACCACCATTGCCATGATGTTTGAGTTACTGCCAGCTATGGAGCAGAGAATTCATCATCCATCAGTGACCTCCAAGATCAGTCAAAGTTTTCATTGCTCAGAAAAGAAAATCATACTGAAAGTGAAACATCTGTTAGTAGAATGAGCTGCAGTTCATGATGTTTGCTGTATGAAGATACATGCCTGTAATCTCAGACCATGTTTGCTAATAACATACTGACTCACCACCTCTCTTTACTACTCTGTTCTGATGCCTGAAGTCACCTTGACTGGAGCAACCATTAATTTCTCAGTGGTGTTTTAAATGTTTGTATAGACAGAATTATCAAGGCAAGTGCGTGCACATCGTAAGAACAACCAGAGCAGTTCCTTGCCTGGCTGTCCTTTTGGAGCTCTGTTCGAGTTACATACCCAGCAGCCACTGAGTCTTTCCTTACACATAGTCTGGAGTGTAAAGTCGCAGTAGCATTCAAAAGGTTAAAGCAGAGTGAACTGTTAATTTTAATGCTTTCTCTAAGCTTCAGTTTTAATAAGCGAAAATGATGTTCTTATTTGCAGTAAAGTGGTATTATAAAATTCTGTCTGTCAAGCTCATTTTAAAACCATGGAAATAAATGATCTGACAAAATCAGGCTATTAGACAAGTGAAGAAGAGTGATTTCCATAAAAGTAGAGGAGCTGTTCCTTAATTTCACACTTGGTAGTCTTTTGGGTCGACTAAATTTTTAAATAAGTGATAAAATTATATTAGCGCAATTGCATTTTTATAGATTTTTTTGGTCATTGTACTCTTTTTCAATTCCTTTATTTTAACTCAAACCATTCTGCTGAAAGGTTACCTCTCAACTTATGTTACCTCATAACAGTTTCTGCTCACAGAACAGAACTGTAGGTTCACAAATCCTCTATAAAAGTACCCAGAATGACCACACTGACCCTGAAGTGTTCTAAAGTGGAAAGATCATCTCATTGCCATCACATACTGCTGAGATGCTGGCCCTGCACACTGTGTTTGACCGTCTGCAGAAACAGATGTGTGGTATGCAACTTCAAGGCAGTTTGCTTTCATATACTAACGTTTTCCTCAGGAGCAGACTACAATTTCCATCATCTACACCACAGATGTAAAAGCCAAACAGACAAGATGCTTTCCATGTCAGGGTAAGTGTGGGAAGGATATCATTTCTATAAAGAGCAGTCACTGCTTGTGATATCTAGCCAACGTAGATCACTCCAGGTGACTGCAGGACCCCAAAGCACATAGCTCAGCACTGAGAGATATCACAAACCCATTCTGGGGCTGGTGCTCCTCAAGCACTTCCCAGGCAACAGGAAGGACAACTGCCCATGCCTGACTCTCCCTTCTACCCTGGAAACAAGGGAAGTTTGTACATCTACAGCCCAAGGGAGCGTTTCTGCTGCCAATTTTCCTAGCCTAGGCTGAAAAGAGAGGTTCAAGGCTGTGGTTTCTCCTCACCTGAACCCAACCACTCATTTTGAGAACAAAGCAATCTGCATAAAGGAATTTGGAAACAGTTCTAGCACCACAGACTCTTCTATGTATTAATTTTTCCACCTCTGGAAATTTCCAACAAGCTTTTTTCTGACAAATCAAATCACATTTTTAAAGATTAGAGCAAATTCTCCCTCTCACAGATCTAAATAATGTTCTAATTATTATGTCATAGAAGGGAGGTCAGTATAAAAGGATTTTGACCTTTTATGAGGTCAATGACTCTTCAGCACATCTTGCTCTCACTTTCATTTTTTTGTTGAGATATCTAATACATTGATACACAGGTTGTGACATGCTGTTTGAACATTAGCTTACTATAATTGGTCACGTCATCACGCATCATATTAACAATATACACAAAAGTGCCCTGAAACAGTTGTCTTATAGATCCATCACATATCATAAAGAAGCTTCTGGGACTGTTATCCAGCAGCATCCAATTGTGATGCACATTCTACTTGAGTTCTGGATCTAAACATCACTGTCATCTTAATCATAAGCGATAGGTTAATAACTTCCTGCTGGCTTGCAAAACCTACATGCATGTAAGAGATGGCAATTCAAATTTATTGCCACTGAGCATGCTCAAAATAGAAAGCCTGTAGAAATGCAAAAACTTCTTTGTGTGTATTTTTCAAACAAACAGCTCTCCATGTTCCCAAGCACGGCAATTCCATACCCCTGTCAATGCAACTAATTTTAGTGCAATACGTTGTTTCAAAAAGTAGAATTAGAAGAATTTCTTCATCTGAGAGTTGAATGAGACACACATGACTTTAGAATGCGAAATGAAAAAATACACTAGCACCTTGGATTTATGTCACATAAATCACATTGTGTAGAAACATTTTTATATCCTCTTTCCCCATGTTTTCATAGATTTTAAGAGAAATGCAAAATCAGGTTCATTTTACACACAGCAACCTTACTATATTACAGTGTAATTAAAATTCACATATCTCATAGGCAGTTTTAAGATTTTCAGTTAATAACTTTATCTCCCCCACCCCCACACACACACATTTCCAGTTATTTGACAGTGAGAAATACAAATGATTTAACTCCTCATGCAATAGTCCAAACTACTTTGAGAGCTCAAATTCTTCTATAAAAAGGTTAAATGCATAGGTAGGTGTTACAGTTAGAAATCCTCCTACCTATGGCTTTTGAAGCCCTGGAATGTCGTCAGTTTGAATGACACTCAACAAGAAAGTAAATATTATCCTCTTTACACCTACCATGAGCCATCAACATGTAAATCCCATAATCTGTAGCAGAGAGACTGTAGGGGAAAAGTCCCACAAGTAGGCAGAACTAGAGTATAAGCAGAGAACCTAAACAAATCTGAGACTTTCCTTCACTCCCATCCTACAAGCTGTTCAAAGAAGTGTTCATGTGTATTGGTTTACAAAATGTGAGTTTTATATTGCTGCAAAAAAAATGCTGTTGCTGATTCTGCAGGGGCCACACTATTCCTCCAGTGAGTCAACACTGAGTAAATGCCATGGCATTTGTGAAGCTGTTTTTACTATTTTTCAGATATGATGGAAAACGATACAAATTTTAATGACCATGCAGACAAAACAATTAACATGCCTACAGCCTGTTCTGCATATTATCAAAGTCTTTTAACTAAATTCCATCTGATCTGCTCCACTGCATGGCTGCAGAACCTCTAGACTGGCAGCACTGTGTAATGGCAACTCTGCACCTCTTGAGCACCAACAACACGTGCACAGGGTCAGGGCTACAGTGAAAGGGGCTCTGTGAACCTGGCAGATGTATAATTGTGCTTTTTTCCCCACACATAAAGTTTTGAAGCACTCCATCTACCAGAAAACAATCCTCTTTTTTCCACCCCTGCTATTTCACCTCTTTGATACCCGTCCTCCTCCTGGCACGGAGCATAAGTCCAAAGGCCTGTGCCCACCACACCAGAAAGCTCAGATGCATCAACCACGGCAAAGAGCCCTTCTCCAGAAAAGCAGGCTGCTCTGTCAGGCAAGCTCACTGCCATGGGGTGACTGTGTGGCTTGGGGATATTCACCCCAAGGCACTGAGCATGCTTGCATGCTGTGCTGCCTCCCACCATGTGAGAACCCTCAGCACAGACCCTGTGTGGTGTGGAACTGTATCAACATGGCCACTGTCACTGCCTTGCTGAGCCCTTTAGAGCTGTAACCTGTGGAGCCTTAGAGGCTCACTGAGAGCTTTCTGGGGCCTAAGAAATGATAGAATCGACTTACCAGGATCAAAGGAAACCTGAAGCAGTGCCAGCAGGTCTGCCTCTGCCTCATGTACTCTCTCCCGGATGTTAAACACCAATACACACGGTTAGGGTGCTCCAGCAGCTTGCAGATGCACATTCAGCAGAAGTAAATACATGCTCTAGTTTTTAGTAAAAGGAAAGGCTAATTTAAAGCTCTCTTAGATGTCTTGGGAAGTGAGATGTACACGTGCAAAACAAAGCGGTGGGGACTAGGCTGAAGCTGGCAGATGACATGCCCACAGGCCACCCTTCAAGGGGGCCCTCATGCTTTGAAAGTGGTGCCTTGGACTCCTCTTCCTGCCACCAGGGCTCCCCAGCATTGAGGCAGCATGGGGACAAGCTCCCCTGCCTTCACACCAGCCACAAGCCCCTCAGAGCGCCTAGGCCTCAAACATAATGGGCTTGTGATCTCACGCCCCCTACTCTGCATCCAGGGAAAGCCACAGCCCCTCTCCACTCATCCAGAACTTGTAGCCTCTTTCTCTAGCTCTGTGGCAGAAAGAAAAAGAAAAACTCTACCTAAGGAACAAAACCAACGTACAACAGATAATCTACCTCAGAAAGCTGTCTGGTGTGAAGCCTTCTGTGGCATAGAGTCACTAGCAGTCCTCAGGCCTACCAACAGCTGGTGTTCCCCACAGCACAGCAGAGCCCATGGACCCCAGTAAGGTCCAACACCATCCCCTGGGGACAGCTGCTGCCCAGGGAGAGAGAGCACACAAAATGCAGCTGTGCCATAGCCAGGCAGAGGGAGTTCAGCCTGCTGTTTCCCTGAGAGAGGTGGTCTGAGAGGAAGATAAATACCACCACACCTGAGGCACCAGCTGAGGCCCTAAAAAGTGAAATGCAACTGGTCACCATATGATGCCTGGCACTGGGCAGGGGGCAACCTTTGTGCTACGACATGCTTTGCTCAAATTAGAGTCAAAACTTCATAACTGCCTTCTTTTCCCCAGCATAACCATCAGCTTTATCACCCCCTCCATCCAGCCAAAACACAGCATTGCTGGTACAGAAACTCACCCTTGTTCACCTACTTGTTTACCCACATCTTCAAGAAAACTATTTCCTATTCCCCAAACAGGCTAAGTCTGGGAAATAAAAAGCTCTAATTTTATAGATAGATCTTTCTACATTTTCAGAGAAATACTGGTCTCAGCAGCAGCTGGTTTTCAAATAGTGAAGACAGCTAGGCCTAGAGATTTCATCTCTACCCTGATGCAGTGCTTGACTTTTTTCTCCCTCCCCTTGTGAAAACCACTGGACATCCAGTGATGTGAAAGATCTGAGAGTAGAAACAGATTCAGATGTGCAAGGAAATGGCAACTGCAGCCAAAGAAATTGCAGAAAATGGCTATAAAACAACGGTTTCTTGAGACTAGTTCTTTGATGAAACTCTGAATACATTAAAATCAGTGGAAAAAAAAATAATCTATTTCTTTCTCTGTGATTACCCAGGGAGTCAAGTAAATTTTCTTCCAAAATAGTCTGCATCCAGCTTCTCTGCCTTTTGCCTATGCCTATTCAGAAAAATAATGCCTCAAGGCCCACTGCACAATAGATGACAAAGTACTTGGAAAGAAAAGGGCACATAAGTTACTCTTTCAGTATTAGATCATAGTGGTTGATCCAAACGTCACAGAAGTGTCTTAAATGAAGCTTTTTCAGCTGTTCCCATAGGCTTCATGAACCTGAAGGGTAGGGTACTCATTTTCCCCATCCTTGATTCACTGAGCACCTTCTGAACCTACTGGAAGGCTCATTTCTTCTTGTAGTGACTGGAAGGATTGATGCAGGCTGCTTAACTGGCTGAACTAGAGTATTTTTACTGTCAGAGCATAAAATTAAAGGAAGAATTATAATAGGCTAAAGAAAGCTAGAAGCTCATGGGTTCTTCAGAGCACAGCAGAACACTGCCCAAACTGCTGGCCAGATCTGCACAGCAGTGCTCTTCTTCCTGTCTTAGTTAAGTCAAACATCCTGCTTCCCAGAACACATTTGGGATCATGGATGTGGCCGGTCTGATACACATGAAAGGCTTCCCATTATCAACCTTCCACCACTACACTTTTAAAAGGACTTTGAATTCTCCACTGCTCCACTATTTAACAGTTCTCCCATAAGTGTTTACAATTTGGAGTCTCAGGCCCATCACTTAAGAACCAAATTCAAGAAAGCATCTAGATCAGATGCACTGCACTTCCACTTGGGCATGAATGTGCAACAGCTGCAACGTGCAGGTTAGGTTCAAAGGACTTTGAAAAGTCTGCAGCTAACAGCAAAGATTGAATTCAATATTTTGTAAAAAAAAAAAATAATATATACTATAAAAAGGGAAGACAGGAGTCCCCAGCAACAGTTCCCATAACAAAATTTCAAAATGGCAGAGATGACAGCTTGCAAAATCACCAGGCCACTCCTCAAAAATAGTTTGTAATGAACACAAATTATTCTCAAGTAGCTTCTCCTGGTAATAACAGAGTTCTTATCAGTGTATTTGATGTAATCAAAACTATTTTTCATCAAAGAGGTGAATCCACATTAGATCTGACTATTAACACATGATTAACAGCCACACCACCATGGGCTAAAAGTATGTAGTCTATTTGCTTTTCAGATGTAGTCATCTTTTATATTAATCTTATATAAAATCTATTGGGAGATCTTTAACAAACAGGACCAAATCCTGTTGAATTCTCTAGCCATATCCTATGAACACAGAGCAGTGTAGCTGTTAATAAGGGTATTGAGACAGCCTATTTTTGGCATTGTATATGACAGTCTCAGTAACTTACAATTGTCCCTCGAATGTGAACTTATCATTTAATTACACTCTGAGAGACTGCTTTCCCATATCACCCTGCAAGTTAGTTAACCGCACAACAATTCTCCAGCTAATCCAAATGTGATTGGATCAGTCTGAGGTGCACAACCTATCTTTCAATTCCTGGGAACCCCCTATGGAGCAGTATGTTTATTTCCATCTTTGTTTTTTCTTGAATTTAAATATGCACTGTCAAATGCTTCAAGATTTTAAATAGATAAATAAGTTGCCTAAAGAAAGAGGAATTTCAGTTCGCTGTAAAGTAACCAATGTTAAGCCAAATGGGCATACAGGA
This sequence comes from Aythya fuligula, assembly GCF_009819795.1. Classification (NCBI taxonomy): domain Eukaryota; kingdom Metazoa; phylum Chordata; class Aves; order Anseriformes; family Anatidae; genus Aythya; species Aythya fuligula. The sequence goes on along the minus strand of NC_045570.1, from coordinate 864,340 downwards.
GTCTCAGAAAATGCACCAAAGAAAAATAGATTAGTCATTGGTAAGGATTTTATTTACTCATAATTACTGTATATTAATTAAAACAACAGGTGTCACTAGATAATTTACGCATATTGATTATATAAGTGAGAATAGATACATTTTGCAAATGGTGTGGGGTACAAAAGACTTTCTTTGCATAGGAAGCATGTGCTTATGCTGAAATGTATAATAATTAAGATATGATAGCACCCCCAAGTTCAACCTGATGCATATTTCTTTGTTCCTACGCTTGTACGCTTTATGCAAAGTTGACAGACAGCCTCAGTGCTCTACCTTGTTGCAGTTCAGTTTCATGGGGATATGAAGCAGTTGTATCCTGAGGGACATGGTCAATCTGAAATGACACCTGACTTTTATAACATCATAGTATAACCCCCATAAGTAGTTGTTATTGTATACCTCATCGGGAAAGAAACACACAATGAGCATCAGTTCCTGCAAAAGGCTCTCAATCTTTTGCACACAAAAGCATGGAGGGGTGAAGAGGGTGTTGCCTATTTTTACCGTCCTGCTTTTTAACTGCAGAAACTAGCCCATTGCACAAGCCTTAAAATGGCACAAGCAGGTACCCCAATCACCTATAAGTTTGGTCTGTACCAATAAAAGTTAGAATGTATTGCCTATGCAGTACATATTACATTCCCTTAGAGAGGCATTAAAATGCCAGCTACATTTAAACAAGTGAATGTCTGGCCCCTAATAAAACCCACATAATTTAATACTAATGAGTCTACCAATTATGGCCCAGTCTCTGAGCTTCCTTTCTGGGAAAAATCATTGGGAAGGTAGTTCAATGCCAACTGTAGCAATTACATTACTGCTCCAATACAGAGAGCCCCAGCTTCACTTAATGGTCATTGCATTAACTGATTTGGGGTGCAGAGGGGAAGGGATGAGGTGCAATTGTCTCCTTGTGACAATGAAGAGAATCTAAACAAATTTACTGATCCTCAGACCAATCAACTGCTTTTACATCTTAATCAGGATATACTGCTGACTTTAATGATGGTAGCAAGAAAAAAAAAATAAATAAGGAGACTACTTTGTAAGTGATAACTACTGCTAAATAACTTAATAGTGCCGTCGCTGTGGCTCTATGAGGATTCCCACTTGAGAAGCACCACAAAACCCATATTCACCAGTGTTTCTTTCTGTTTCTATAGGAATTCTCCTTGAGAGATGTGTAACATGACTGCAGCACCTACAGACTAAGACGGAGAACTTTCAGTCACCTAGTGTCTTCAGGTTGAGTATGGATGCACACTTGTTTTTTTTCTCTGTTCATGGCAGAATTCAAGATTAGGTGGAAACAAGGTCTTTCTATACCCAAACAAGAAACTACTGCTCAGCAGCAACAAGAAGCACACAGCCAAGTTTACAGGGCAGTTCAGCGTGGCAGCTCCTACAATGATTTTCCTGATGCTGTCTGTCTCAAAGTTGCTAGCTTCACTCATCTGCTAGAAGATTAAGTCTAATTATCATCTATCCAGACTTGAATTCAGTGTTTAACATATGTGTAATTAGGCTCAGCTACAATAAAAAGCTCCATTTTGAGCTACTGTTGAACCACACAGAATCTTTGGCTGGTGGAGAACAGACCCGTCCGTCTTCTACGCTTGGACCTGCTGCAGTCCCATGTGGCATTTAGCTCACGTACAGTTAGATGCCATTCCTTCACCCATACCCTGCCACAACCTCCATGCTCTGCTTCTGGTACAGACTCCTTCTGGAAGCCCTGCAGTGCCTTCTGGCAGGCAACACTGGATGCTGCTGGTGTACCTTTAAGTCATGGTGTACCTTTAATTTCTGTGACATGCTGAGATAATACAGTGAGGAATTCTTTAGAAATGCTATAAATAGCTTAAATAAATAGATATTCTCTGTGGTAGGTCCTTAGCTCCGGAACTGACTCTTGCCAGAAATCCATCAGAGACTGAATCTGGCAAGCTCTCATAGGAGATGCAAGACACATCGTCTTACATTCCAGCTCACTAAATGCAAGTGCCTGACTAGTTCTGTGAAAAGGAAAAAAATGCCTGGAATATAACGGGTCATTCCCTGTGCCAGCTCAAAAGTTCCCTGCCATTAGTTCACCACATACTAGCTGTTGGAAAGGACAGAGATACTATGGTGCTAGTGCCTTAGAAATTAGCTTTAATTAGTGTACGTATTTCTACGACAAACACTTTGTGATCCTTTGAGACAAAAGGCTTGCTGTGGATGTATGATATTATCTTTGCTGACTGCATCTTTAAAAAGATTGGTCTGGAAAGGTATGCATTTGATAGTCAAACAAAACAACCATCTCAAAATCACTTTAGGGCATTGGAGAAGTGGCTTCTATTCCCGGCCTCTGAAGTCAAATAACTGTCACAACTCTGTCTAAACTAACCAATGCCTAGGGTTTCAAGGTATTTAATTACATAATAAGTAAATTATAGAAACACAGAAAATAAGTGGAAACGCCTTGCATTCAGAGTCAGACATTTTGTCTCAGTCTGGCATCCTTGGCTCTCTTAGCAGAGAATCAAGATGAAGTCAAAATTAGTGATGTTACATTACTTCTTTTTATAGCAGTTGCCTTAAAGTCCAGAAATGCCAGCCCATTGATGTGTTGTCACCCAGTAACATCACCTATTTTGCCCTTTAAGAAAATAATTTTGTATGCATTTTTGAACATCAAAGGCACAGACATTCATTGTTTTAAAGTTTTTGCAGTGTAACTACTTAAAGCATCTCCTGCCAAGACGTTAACATTGATAGTTTAACATGGCTATGTATATATTATTTATTACATGAAGTATATATTAACTATTTTTATTTTGGTGACATCATTTGTTTAAAAAAAGGCAGAGCTCTACCTTCTTGTTTGTTACAATTCTCTCACCTTTTGTCTTTCTAACTGTGCTGCAAGTCTGTCAAGAAGAGCTCTGAAATAAATTTAACATTGTAATTATTACAAATAAGTCACCCTGGCATTTGTGTAGGAAGGTGCCCCCCTCCCTGCGTGCTTCTACCATGGTGGCAAACTTATTTCAAAAATTCTGATGAAACACTTTGTAAATTTTGTTATTTTGTGATGATAATAAATCATTATAGCCTTAAACACTTCTCTAGCTTGGAGCCTCAGTCACAAATTATCTTGTCATTCTGACCAAAACATTCTCCAAAAAAGCTTGACAAGTGCTAAAACCCAGAACATGAAACCATGTGTTGTTGTGAAAGCAAGATTCAGAAATGTCAATTAATTAGATTAAGAGGCTACTTTTAGCTTTACTTGTGTTGCCAAATAACCCTTAAAATATGCATAGCAATGGAAGTCTACCTCAGCAATACAGTACTTCTGTGCAAAATAAAGACAATGGATCTGGCTAATAGAGGGAATTATTGTATCTGTCATTCAGACAAAGAGAATGATCTAGAAGCAAATGCCTTGCTTCCTTTTCCACTGTATGGATTCACAAGTAAGATAAATTCTGCCATTTATGAGTTTAGGCACTATTTTTTTTTCCTGAAATCTGATTCAGATTAGAAAATAAAAATCAAATCACTATTATACATCTCCATAAGTAAAACGTATTTCTAACATCACTCTGTGTATCTGTCCCCCCTCCCCCATAAACTATCATCCTTTTTTTCCATTTTTGAAGTTCATTTTAGAAAAAAAAAAAATGTGGTGCAATTAAATACATTTTTAATCAACTTTTTTTTTTCTCATAGCTACCCCTATTTTTTTATCTTTAAATAATCCATATCCTCAATTTTATTTACACTATAAACTGTTCCTATATTTTAATGGTATGTTTGCTTTAAAAGGGGTCGTTGGCTTTAATAGCTCAGTTATTATCTTTGTAAACTAACATTCCACATTCCTCCTAACTAAATCCTAGAAAATCGTCTCTGTTTGCATTTGGAACATACATTCCACCACTGAAAATAAAATCTAAGCCAAATAAATGTTCTGTTCAAATTAATATACATAAAATGAATAGCTAAACATAGATCAATTCTGATGGATTTAACAGTGGGTTTGTTATTGGCAGGAGGGTCATGATATGTAATACACCCAAAAGAACGGAACTAAATGCACTTAATTCCCTGTAACACCTATTATTTTCTGCTACAGTTTGCAATGCTAGAACACTATATACCAAAACAAACAAGAACTAACACTCTTCAGGTTTTTATAAAATTTATGAATATATGTGAGAATTTATGAAGACATATCACTAGTGATATGGATCAGTAGAAAGGTACAGGTTAGTACACACATCGATGCATAAGCAGGTATATGAAATAAAAAGGGCCCCAGCAGTAGCAGGTCTGCAGCTGAAGGAAATCTGTAAGCCTCAGATTGTGCTCCACGACAAGACCACGTACACCACAGGAGAGCTTTTGCTGAAGATTTGGAACAATAACTTTGAAGAAGTTGACATCTAATTTCCCTTTTTCATTGAAATACATCACAATAAATATATTATTCTCTTTGCCCTTCCATTTTCTCTTTTCAAATGACCTTATCTCTGGCAAAGTCAGTATTTCTCAGCTAGCGTGGTTATGGGAACAGCACAAGTCTCAAAGTATACAGTAAACAGACTCACACATGGTATGCAGTGGCATCCATTTTTGAGTCAGTTTTTGAATGATATTTAATAACTCGAATAATGAATGTTGAGCCTTAACTTCAATTTAAAATTTTTCAGCTTAAAAAAAAAAAATTTAAAAAAATCTTTCAACAGATTTATTTTCCCCTGCTGGCTGGTCCACTATTAACTATGTTACAAACAATGGTTTCTAGCTATTAACCCTGTTCTTCTCATACCAGAACTTGTACAGACATACTGTCTTCTCCATGGCCTGGACTTACTTTGCTAAGCAGATCTTCCTCCTTTCCATTTCTTGGCCTTTCCCCTCCTCACAGGGCACCTACATGGTTTGGCTTCTGGCTTCACCTGTGATTAAGAGGTGACTGTACGCAATTGCCTCTTGATGCTCTCTAGTCTCTGTACCTTGGGAAGGCGGCAGGCCCCTTAGTAAAGGGGCAAGGACACAAGGAATTGAGAGAAAATATTTATGGATTTAAAATAAAAAAGCTACACAAGAAAAAAGCAAGCAAATAAACAACAAAAAACACCCCCACACAAAAGACCAAAACAGTCCTTTACATTTTAGACACACCACAAACTATTCTTAAGTTCTCTGGCCAAGGCTTGATAAGTGCGGAACATCCTAAACACGCTAAAAGTTTGTATGAGAAGTAGATGGAGGTATTTCTTTACAGGATGAGCCTTAAGACAAGTGCAACAACTGGAATGCATCATCCACCAAGGATCACGGCAAAACCACACAGTATTAGAGGCACCCTGTGTGCAAAGGCATTAGGTGCCATACCTGCGATACGTCCTGCCGCAGGCCCAACTGCCCGAGTGCCTTCTCACCTAGCCTTCAGCCGCCCCTCAGAAGGGTAGGGGTCCCCCTGTGTCCCATGTGCCTGTTCCCTGCAGGCATTTTGGAAACCCCAGGATGTCTCAAACATCCCTGTTTTGGCACTTAAACCCTGCTCTCAGTGCCTGTGCTTGGAAACTGAGCCCTAGCTGAAAACAGTAGTTAGAATTAAATTAAAGTAAATTTGTTAACAGGGCCCGAATATTAACATGCTTTATTTATCTCAAATTTATTAACATTCTTATGAGTCTCTGAAACACTTTATTACTGATACATGGGATTGTGCTGCTATAATAGGCTTCCCTGAGGAGTAACTAGGACTCCAGCTGTACTGCAGGATTTGCTGTACTATGTATTATAGGGTTAAACGGTGCTATCTGTTACCTGCACAACCTGCACATTGCAAGTGTAGAGGAGGGAGCTCATGTGAGAAACCTAAGTCTGCACTGAAACACTGAAAAGGTTCACACTATTGGTGAAAAAGAGTTAAGTGTCCCTTTCTCCAGCTGTAAGCAACTGGGTCCTATGATGTGGACTTGATGAAGGGAACGGAAATGCTCCACCGCAGAGGACATGAAGTGTGTTAGGTCCACCCACACCAGCGGCCTAGAGGTGTCACAGCACAGAGGGGCAGGGCATGAGGCCAGCTACTGCCTGTCAGGGAGAAGTAGCTGACGGTCTGCAGAGGCTACAGTGACACTATGCTGTGGAAATTCTTCCCTTCACTGTGAGGAAGAAAGATAATATTTCTTCTCATGCAGTATGGAGAAAGCCTGATGAACTCAACTGTTGATTGAAGAGGCATGAAAGTTGTATCGTAAGGGTTAAAATGGAAGCAGTTGGTACCAATACATGGCGGAAAGGTGGATAAATTCATAGAGAAGAATCATTCTCTCTGCAATAGCCACGCATACATGAGATACTCAAAAAGGATTGTAGGTTACAGAAGCCCTCAAAGTTCAGCTTCAGGGTATTCTGCAGCACAAATAGGTCAAGGACACCCAACATTGGTTCTTTGTGAGGTGCAGTGAGGGTGACTGAGCTCATTTTCTACACGCTGCTCCCTGCTTACCTTGTAGTTAGGGTTGTGCTCTCCCTGATAACACAACCTTGGTGTCCCTTGCTGCAAGTTGAACTGATTAACTTATTCCTGCCTTTGGTAGACATTTAGAATATCTGATCAGCACCTGTTTTATAATTATATATATCTATCTATATCTATATATATATAAAGACTATTATGATGTCCCTACTCAGCCTTCTTTTTTTCTAGACAAAACAAATCCAATTCTTTTAACTTTTCCTCATAGGTCATGTTTGAGAAACCCCTAATCATTCTTGTTGATCTCCTCTGGAATCTCTCCAATTTGCCTTCATCTTTGTTAATGTCACCAACTTCAGCAGAAGTTTTGCAGCTTCGAGAACTGTTTCTTGCTGCAGAAGTCACCTGACACCCTGACCTTTAGCTCAACCATGAGAAATAGCATACAAGCTTCCTTAAAGAAAATGGTATTACATATATACTGTCATGTATACTCAGTGTCATGCCACCTGCTTGCCACATCAATGGACTATTTTGCCTGAACAGCAACAAAACAACAAACAGCAAGAAAAGCTTTTTTTTTTTTTTTTTTTTTTTTTTTTTTTTTTGGTGAGCTTTTGTATAGACAGTCTTACTGTATAACTTAAAAATACAAGAAAGCACAGCTGAGCTGTTTTTAAATTCCACTAAAAACTCATTTTTTCTCTCCACAGCTCCAAAAAGCAAAGCAATTTCAAGAAAACAGAACAGCCTAACAGAAAACTGTGAAAAAGACACATACTCACTGTTAAGTTGATGTTAGCCAAAGTTACACAGGAGTGAGTAAAAGAGCCTGTTATTTTTATTTTTTTAAACACGAGACTATTGCCATTATCTCATGCTGCACATTAAATGAGTGTAAGAGTAATGAGACAGGTGCATAAGTTAAACTTTGCCTAGGTAGCAGCTCACAGGAGTTGTTTTCTTCACTGTAGCCCATGAAATCCAGCAAGCAGCACCTCCTACAAGAGCAGCCCCCAGTGAACCCCAAAGGCTGGTGCCATTGGGCACACTACTTGCCCCCCAAGCAGCCAGGCCCACCACAGAGCAGTTGGTTATGTTCTTTAAATCTTCCCTCAGCTCCTATTTAACCCAATAAATACTTTTGTATCTGCCTGCTGGGGAAGGCCAAACTCCCTGGCTGCTGATGGCCTGCGGGTGAGATGTGGGGGGGCAGTCCTGGACTCAGCAGCAGGAGGCTTGTGGGGTCTGGCCCCAGCTATGCTGAGGGATTCCTGCTACCTGGCTTCAGAAGGAAAATATGCCGAGAGCTGGAGAGCAGATCAGCCCACCTGAAAGCCTTCTTGTGCATAGGGCAAGGTGTGAATGGAAGGGAGAGCTCTGCTGCTAGGCTGCCAGCTGCAATCTCCAGCTCCAGGAGAGGGCTTGCAGGGGGATGCTGAGCAGATGGCAGGCAGCACCTACCTGGGCTCCATTAGCCAAGGGTGGTAGCACAGATGCTTCAGCTGCTCTCCAGAGTATTTCATTTTCAGGTACCTGGCTGTGTTGCTGTGTGCCTGACCAGCTTCAAAAAATCCCCCCTTCATCGCCAGACATGTGGTGACCTCATTATTTGCAGGGCAGCCTGGGTTCTCAGCTTCCTCATTGGCACCAGAGCCAAGGGGACAGGTGGGACACAGAAACCACTGTGGTCTGGTGCTGGTTGTCTCTGACAGGTCAGTGGCATTTATCGTCCGCCATAGAACAACCTCTTGAAGAGAGGTCTGAGAAGGTTTGCAGGAAAGCACAACAAATGGCCTATTATGAGGATTTCAGAGGAGGAAAATGTGTTTTTACAGCATGCTGCTTACCAAGAGAGGAGCATGCCGACAAGTGGGCTGTGTCCAGCAGAAGAGGGGTTAAAGCAGCTTTCAAAGTGCAGGAACAAGGCAAAGAGGGAATATTACAATGTCGTGGAGAGTGTTTCTATGGGATCAGAACTGTTTACAATATAATGTGCACCAACCTGTGAGTTGGTGTGGTTTTGCCTGCTGTTCAGTGCTTCCTGAGAAGCTGCTAATATACCATAGCTGATGAGACTGCTGTTTTGATCTCTCCCTCTGTGGAATCTCTTCTAGTGCCTTTAATAAAAGCCCTATTAAGGAAGTACAAGTGGGTGCTTTGTGCTTCTTCAATACATAATTTATATTTTTAACATTAAATACTCAAACGCCCTGAATTTGATTATGCTTTTTTTTTTTTTTTTTTTTTTTTTTTTAATTTAATACTTTCTTGCTGCAGACCTGCGTACATGTATCAGATTTCCCTTCATCTTTGACAAAAAGATTTTGGGTGTTCTCACCCCCGTCCATCCAAATCTTATGTTGAAAGTAAAAGGCATAATGACGCCTTGTCATTCAAATTGTTGTCTGGGGGCAATAGTTATATTAAAACACAACAATAAATGAATAAATAAATAAATAAATATATAAAGCCTATAACATTTTCAAAACATTTACAAAATCTGGGCCAATGAAGACAGAAAGGGTCATGTTCACTCCTAGAACAGGAGCAAGTATGTCCTGAAGGTTATGCATGGATTTGGTTCAGAGGAAGCTGGAGAATCTCATACATGTATATTTTGAAATCAGGGAGGGTATGAAATCAGCATAAGTTACAGCTGCCCTTAGGTGCTTTCTTTTGAGTGGTCAGTGCCACAATCATTCAGCAGAGCACATTGATCTCCCTGACTTTGGCAGAATTATAGAGGGTCTGTTTGCATGAACCATTGCTGAACGATTTATCTGATATATTAATCATCTCTTAGATATGAGTATCCAGACTGCAGATTTTTAATGTAATCCAATTTCCCTCCGGCAATCCTTTCCTTTGGTTGTTGCTGGGTTTTACTGTAAAATTTTAAAATTGCATTTTTTTTTTTTCTTTTGGTGGTGGTCTTGGTGTCTATTTTGAAGTACCGTGAAGTACTGGACACCACATAGCAGCGTTCTGTAGCCTTCAGAGCCGACAGAGGGGTGCCACTCCGTGCTTCCCCTTTCTGACAAAAGCTCTGTTTCAGAAATGGATTTCTCTTTACGGTGGCAAATACAAATCGTGACCACATTTTTCTTTTATCTTCCAAATGCACATATCAGAGGGAAAAAGTGAACATTTTATCAGAGATTGGAAGATGGTTTATTGGGTCTATGTGGCTATTTTGCCCATCTAGCAGTCCTGAGGCAGGCCATGCCCATGCCATGGCCACGGCTCTGGGGCAGGCATGAGGCCTTGAGGCTAAGGGCAGCATCCCAGCCCTGCCAGGCAGACGAGAAGGCTTCCTGGCCATGCAGAGCACAAGCCTTGCTCATGCTGGCCAGGCTCCTGGCCCAGCACCGTGCGGCCTTCAGGAGAGCAGACCTGGGCAGCCCTCCCACTGCTGGCCTGTTTACCTCATCCCCACCACCCAGACAGCACTGAAAGGTGTTGTGAGGAATTTCTCCATCTGCTCTGCCCTTCTCTGCAGCTCTGGGCATCGCATGCTCAACTTCCTGTCACAGGAAATAGGAATTAATGCAGAGAAGTCCGCGGCTGGCTCTGACCAGCCAGCCCCTGCCCTCCAGAGTTAATCTGCTGCTGTTCCTCCTATGGGCCCAGTGCAACACAGTATTAGAGATGGAGACACAACCTGCTTAGGCCATTTCTTGCTTCCCAGTTTCTGGTGTACCCCCATAATGAGTTTCTGAAGTGGAGTTTTAACTCCAGTAATTTCCAGATATTTGATGTGGGGAGCGCATTCTCCTGGGCTTCTCCAAACACAACCCTATGATGAATCCATGTTTTATCACAAGCCAGAGTGCACACAGAAAATTTTCAACCATTGAGAGGGACAAAAAGACATAATATTAGCCTGAAACAATTGCACTGAACTAAAGCACTACTTCTCTTTCCTAGATCTACTTTTAAGAGCCCTGTCAAAACAGGCCTTCAAACACATTTGATTGGGTTGGGGCTCATCATGCTGTCACCAACTCACTTTTCATTAGGCTGTTGCTCTCTGTTAGCCTAGCCAAGCAGAAGAACTCAAACACATGCACAAATTAAATCGACATCCAAACTCCACCAATATACAAAGCAATTTAAATGATATTCATTAGAGCGATGACAAGTCCTGATGAGGCTTTCAGGAGCACAGTCCTTCAGCTTCTGCCGACTCAGTTTCATGGTCATTGAGGCGTAACTGCAGTGACTGTACCTCCAGTTTAGAAAAAAAGGAGCCGAGAATACAACTGCACTTCCTGACACACCTACCTCACTCTCCCTCTGCACAGGTTTACAGCTGAGCACAGATTTCAGGCTTTCCTCACAGTTCCTTGCAGGCTTTATATGCATGCACGCGTTAACAAATCCTCTTCCTTTCCCCATCACCTACAAATGCGCCAATTAAAAAGAATTCCGTTTTCAAGTAATTTCATTTCACTTGGCTAGAAAGGTCACTAACTCACAATTATGATGGCTATAAACATGTCCCCCGTTTCCTACCATCCAAGCATGAATGTGATAAGTTGAAGCTTAATAAAGAAGTATTTTTCATTGTTAATTTATACTAAAGTTTAAAAATTACCTTCCCTCCATTTATATTTTTGATATTAAAAAAAAAAAAAAAAAAAAAGATGGACACTGTCTTCTCCTCAGGGAGTGGAACAGAGCTGACAGGTCTAATACAGGCTTTTCTACAGTGCCAAATCATTTGAAATTAATTTCCTTTGCAACCAAAATCCTTAATTCAGGCATCAAGAGGTAAGAAATCAGGAAATTAGCTCACTCTGTTACCAAGACCACTTTGCCACTTTCAAGTGCACTAGGGGAGAAGTGCACATCTGCACCCTTGTGCGACATGGTGAAAGCCCAGCACGAGAAGCGAGGGGCACCCATACCACTGCAGCCTGGCTGTGGCAGGAGCCCCTGCTAGGTCTGACCAATTCCACTGTTCCCCCAGGGCTGAGAGATGGGGGCATGACTGCCACCGCCCTTTCTTACTTCTCTTTGCTTGTTCAGGGACTACCTTTTCATTTCGTTGCAAAGACTAACAACTTTAAAACCACGATACAGCAAAACCTCTGGCCTGGATGGTAATTTTTAATTTTGCTTTTTAAACACTCCTACACTTTGGTATATAGCATGATTTGCAGTTGTGTAATTTCTTTTTAGTAAAGGTTATATACGTGAGGTTGGTGAGTGTTCTGGACATATCCATGCATCCCCAAATGTGCATCAGATTTTAATTCTCTTAAAATTCTCTTAACCAGAAGCGTGTTTCAAGCTATAAATATGGTGAAGTGAATCAAGTAACAGCTGCTGAGGAAGTTAATGTGTCCCACCTAAATATCATAACATACTGCTGAAAAGCAAACAAACAGCTACCCTAACATGTAAGCAGGATGCTAAGTAGAAAGACCTATAGATCTGCCTGTAAAAAAAAGGGGTTTCTTTAACACCACCACATTTGTCTATGTACTAGATAATGAATACAGTCCATAAACTAAGTATCATAAAGCTAAGTATTAGTAAAACTTAGTCATCTTTTTCATGCTGAACATTCACTTAAAATTATTGCCCCAAACCAAGTTCTGAAAACAGATTGTAACCTCGCTGATTATTCCAAGGCTTTCTGACCTATATAATGATGTGTTAATACATAATTCTGCTCCTTTTCATAAATGACCCTGATTCTTTCTTCCTTCACTGGTAAAAAGAAAAAAAAAAAAAAAGGCTCATGCAAATATTCTTCAATGAGGGCTGAAGTATTATAGACATGAATATATACGAGCTTTATATTATTACAGGATAATTACTGAAAACTCAACTAAATTCAATGCTACCACACCCTGAACAACAGAACTGCTTTCATATTCAGAGATAGCAGTCAGTAATTATTTCTTGGTCTCTCATTTGCCTACAGCAGGTCAACCAAGGGCTGGAAGGCACATCTTGGCACCAAGTCCCAGAAGAGAATTTACTGGGCCTTTTAGCTGGAGAGTATATGGATTTATTAGTAATACCTAAGGGAGTTACACAGTGTTTCCACTATGACCACCCAGTCAAGTATACATGGTTAGTTCACACAATTCAGCAACAAGTTCTGTAACTTTGGAACTCTTTTGTCTACTTTGTGTGATAAATTCTCATTTTATGACCATTTCCTGTATTCAGCTCTGTTGAGCAGTGTGGGTAACTGAGTAGCTAGCAAAGCTCCAACATATTGTTATAATAAAAAGTTACCTGAAAAAAGTAGGCAAAAATAATTGCAATAATTTGATATTTTTCTAAGAAATATATAAGGCTCTCTGGAGGTATATTTAAAAATATAAAATTTATTAAATTTAGCTTTATTACCAGTTGTCTCTGTCATCACTTGCACCACAGTTACTTCTTTTTCTGTTGCAGCTGAAAAAAGAACTTGCAAAATTAAAGGTTCTTCTCTTCTACACGACAGTACTTTTTTAAAATCTCAAAGTATAGCCAAAATTTTGCTGTCATAAAATGCAGAGTCATATCTGTGTCTAGTTTGATATACCAAGATACATAGCTGCATTAAAATGCAACAAATAATTCCCATACTGATAACACTAATCTGCTTTGGCTTAGATAAAAAAATCACAAACAGTGTTTACCGTGAAAGCAACCACATAATTAAAACAACATAGTTTCAATACAAAAATAAAATATAATCAAGTTTCTAGAAAGATTTAGGTTTCAGAAACTCCCTTACACTACACTAGCTTACAGGTCATATTTCAGTTAATTACAGATTTCTTGCTAAAACTTTAAGATACATTCACTGTGGTTTTTGTTTTTGTTTCTTTTTTCTAAATGTTGACTTCAGCGAATAGCTCTCTAAGACTCTAAGATCTGGCATATTGATTTCTTGTTGTGAAGTGAGCTGTTCAAGCTCCATTTAAGATTTTCATCTTGCATGTAGCCCTGAGCACATCATAGCACCATAAATTAGTTAAATTGCACATTTATCACAAATGTTATTTTAAGATACTGCGTAAATGTGATGGCTGGAAGATATACAGTATGCTGCAACAAGCCACTACTTGGGTGGGGTTAGACCAGGGTCACCTTTACACACCTGTGATTTAAAGCTCTTCCCACCCATCATGATTTCATTTTTAAACTCTTTCTTGAGGTATTTTGTTTTCTCTCACACAGTCTGCATCTTTCTAAATAAAATATCAAATGCAAAGCAAAAGTTGGAATTCAAATGCAAATTTTACAATCCTGCATTTATAAATTTATGTTTAATAGGACAAAAAAAATAACATAGCTAGGTTGGTGATTTGGTTAGCACTAATAGTTACCATGCCAATATACATATCAGTGTATGGATAAAAAGGACATTATTCTAGTTAATTGATTCTCTAAATTCTTCATAATGTGAAATCACATTGGTATGCCAGTCCTGGAGGTTCGGAAATGCAAGCTGAACTTTATTTTAATATATTTGAGATATGCAGCTCCTGACTAGACATTCATTTGCAAAGTTCCAAGCATGTTTTAAAAATACATTTTAAAAGTCATTTCTGCTGCACGTTAATGGACATGGCTGCTCCCTGTATTTTCACCTGCTGCATCTCCTCAATGCACATTCTGACCCAGAGAATCAGGCCCTGGAAGTGACTTTTATCAGACTGGATGATGCTACATGGTGTTTGCAGTCATCAATTCCTTGTCTATTTTTTAAGAATAAGGAATACCACACAAGACTGTAGTCTCCTGCTTTTACTCCCTCCCAAGTCCTAGATAACAGTATTGCATGTGGAGCTTTTAGCATTACTATTATAAGTCAATGATGCATCTTAAAAATAAATTGATAGACAATATATGCAATAATCTGTCAGTTTCCTTATGCGTGAATTTCTGTTTTGTAACCAAACACTATATTTAAGCTGCTCTAATTTTCAGAGGAGGAATTCTCTGCTGTAGATGAAGAAGCCTGGCCGTATTTAGATTTAGATCATATTTGCAAAAAATGAGGAGGGCCACCAGGGAGGCTTCATAGAAGACTTTGGCTGGCTAGGTTGCCTCTCCTCAGTACCTGAGGGGCACTCCTGGGACAAGGTAGGCAACCAGCAAAACCGCATGCTATGATTTTATTGCTGGAATTTGAGCTGAAGCCATAAACATTGACACACAAATGACCTTAACATCAGATACAACTGTGAGCCAAAAAAGATGGGAAGAAAACACAGCTAATCATTAATCCCATTCATTCGGTCTTTTTAGCAGTATTTGCTGCAGAACGCACAGAACGCAGTTACACTTGTGAAGATGTGGCGCTGGCTTTCACAATTAGAGTGAGAGGAAGAAGGGAAGAAAAAGCACAAAGCAGATTGAATTAGTCGCTTATTGGAAGACAGTTTTTTTTTTTTTTTTTTTTTAAGAAAAGAAAACATACTGTACAAATGACATTCGGATGGTAGTTATTACTTGAAACATGATTCTTAAGTGCTGTAATGGTGATTTTGATTCCCCTGTAACCATTTCTAGACTCCAAGTTCACCTGACTGGCAAAAGACATTATTTACATGCATAGTAATATAGGTACTTTGGAGATGTAAATTGTTTTCAGTGGTTTTGATGGGGTGACCTGTCAACACCAGAAGTCTGTCATTATCATATAAATGCTCTTGCTTGTTTGCGTTTATTTGGCATGTGTTTATTCACCTTCCTTCCCTCCCTTGCTATCTGCTCTACGTGTTGTACAGCAGGAGAGGGCCATCAGAGGATTCACTTCACAATCACAAAGTTTAAGTCGTCAGTTGCAGGTGACTACTCCTGTCACTCTGAAGTGCTTAGTGGCGGAAAGGGCTGTTCTAACCCATGCAACGCCTAGCGGTGCCACTTGTGGACTGTTCAATAGGTTCAGGAAGGCGTGTGAGTATCAGCATCCCACTTGTGCTGCATATGCAGCACAGCAAAACACCTATTTGCTTTGCCACACGTTGCTTCTAAACCCTGTCTTCACAGCCAGCCTTACCTGATGCATAAAAAGGAGTTATAATGCTCATTTTTTTGTTGGGGAGGGGAAGGAGGGAAATGGTTAATGCAGCCTTTGAATAAGTGCTACCCTGCTCTTTAAATGCTAAAGTTCACTAAAACTCCAGTGATTTATGTGCAGCTTTTGACTGCCAGCACCTGGCAGATGAAGAAACCTACTCAAGCTTCAGTCATAAACAGATAGCATACAATTTAATTTTAATGTGCTCGTTAGTCGTAGCACATTTCAGACATAATTGTGAATGCAACACAAAATTATAGCAAAAAGACAATTTTAATGCTGCTGTAGAAAAAAAGGTTATATGAAGAGTCATATAATGGTGCTTCATTGTCAACAACAAAACAGGGCACAGAGTGCATTACAGTGTCTGTGCTGTTTACATGCCAATATTTTATACATAGATTCTCATATGGTGTCAGCTGTCAGTTACTTCTGCAAATTAACTGCCAAAAATGGAGACGAACAGAATCACTTAGTGTGCTGGTAACCACGGGTTACCTTTCATATGCCTAAAGATAAAGCTGCAGTATGGAATCTTGGGAGAATAATTAGGCAGAACAAAACAGAAAGTTACCAGTTGAAATAAAAAGGCATTCTACAATAGGAAATAACAACCAAGAGCGCTTATAAATAAGTAAAAGAGGTTATATCACAGAATGCCTCATAACTTTTAAGCAAAGTACTACAGTACAAACATTTTAAAGGCTTTATCAATGTTTAGGAAATACAGTACAAGTTTTCAAATAGATTTAACCCTTTGAGCACTGAGTTTGTTTTGAATTTTCTCTTTTTATTTGATTTTATTTTTTTTACTAATAAATACCTTTAGAAGTCATGTTGTGCAAAACAGTTATAATGCATGCCAGGAATGCAGTCCATGGCTTCTGTTTCTTCAGACAGTTTTAAAAAAAAAGAAAAAAAAAGATAGCAACACTAATAAATATGTATAACTTAAACATGAACCTCTATTAATATAGATGTACTGTATGGCGAAACAAAACAAAACATACTTTGCTTTAAGAATAATGTTTCTGAATACTCTATAAATGCTATCTGTGGTATCTTTCATCATATAATTTACAATGTTTGGATGTTAGAAGAAAAACAGATCTAAAAAATGAAATATACACTATATATAAGTACAGTTCATACCTGGGGCTTATCAGGTACAAAAAACACTGTTGCTAAAAATGCTGAAGAAAAAGAAAAATAGCATTAACCACAATCACATTTTTCATAAAAGATTTTGAAATCTATACAATATATACACCTATGTTTCAATGTGAAAATTATATTTTTAAATTTCAAGGTGTGAGACACCTCTGCATAAGTGGAGGTTCATATTAATAATAAGAACTAAGCTGGTAAAGTGTTTTTTTATTAAAAAAATAAAAATAAAAAACAACAACAAAAAACATATCCATACATTTTTACCAAATTAATGCAAAAGTGCTTCAAAGTACTCAGAGGGCTAAAGATTATAGGGTGAGAAATACCAGCACACTTAGGTCACATGAAAAAAGTGCACCAGAATTAGTTATAAATGCTTAATTAAACTGTCTGTTAATGCATGCAGCTTGATGCATCAGAGGGATGCACAGCAACTAAATCCAATTTACACAAAGTTCCAAACACTTACCACTGCATTTTAACCTTCATATTTTACCAGTAACAACAGCTGATTATGCACCTCTATTTAAACACTGTACAGTTATACAAAACAGTTCAGCCCAGAGCGACTCTGGAGTTAAAATAAGAACATGTGCCAAGAACTAAACAGTAGCTTTAAGGCGTCTTTGACAGTTTTCCTCAAAGCAAATTACAGTTATTCTAATCAAAACCAAATGCTACTGCTTCTCTAACTCTGAAACATACAGAAGATGATCCTCTGGTGACTTCCCATGTGTTTTACTAAGATGAAGTTTAACAGCATGCTTGCTTGCAAAAGTCCTGTTACAAAGTTTGCACTGGTAAGAAGTTCCAATATCTTCCTCTGGAGAGGATGTCACCAGCTTTTCAGACGGTGACTTTGCTTGTGCTATCTGATTGTTAATCTGTTCACTGGACAGTTTGGACAAGTCTCTTAACCTGAAACCCAGATGTGATTCAAGATGACTGATATAAGTTGAAGGAGTTCTGATCTGTGACGCACAGTCATTACAAAAGAACACTGGATGCCCAGTGTCCAAATTTTTAAGGAACTTAGTTCCCCCCGTCCTTCGGAGCTGGTATTTCACATTGGCTAGCCAGTGGCTAATTGTGGTCATTGAAAGTCCTGTAAACCTGGAAATGTGCATTCTTTCTTGAGGGCTCAAGTCTGACATGATGTATTTACCCTCTGAAGTCTGCCGTAAACTAGCTGCAAACTGGGCCTGCAAGATGAGCAAGTGCTGAGGGTTCCAGTTAGACTGACGTCCCTTCCTTTTCTGAGCTGGTGTACTCTCTTCTGGTTCCTCTATTGTGGTACCATCAATGTCAGATTTCTCAGATATGCTGGAAGGTGTGGAAGATTTTGATGTGTGACTTTCTGTCAGGTTCTTCAGCATATCAGATATATCTGACAAGGCATTCTCGCGTAGCGGTGAGTTTGACATGAATGACACGACTGCAGATGTCTTTGCTGTTGTCACTGTAGATGAAGAAGATGCAGAAGATGTCGATGTGGATGACAAAAGCGCTGAACCCAAAGAGCAGCTTTTGTCACTCTTGCCTTTCGTCAAATCTATGGGTTGGTCATTGTTGACATGATAAAAATAACGGTCTAAGTGGTCCGTTTTTTTGGACTGTAGAGGTGGGGTGGCTACTGCAGCCTTTTCTGCCAAACTATTGCTCATTTTAAAAAGCATGCTCATTGGGTCCAAAGCAGGCAAAGATGGCTTTGCAGCCTTCCCAAGGTGAATATTCATGACAGACTGCAGTGCACTTAATGGATTTACAAATGGCTGTTCAGGAGGGTGATCAGTAATGATAGCTGTGCTGCTACTTAAAGAACTTACAATTGATTTAACGGGTTCTTTCCCATTTTCCACAGGTTCTACAGTTGGACTGTCCTTGCAGCCATCTCTCTGAGGGACTGGGCTGTTCTGCTGGCTTTTAAAGCCACCATCATTGGAGGCATCCATTTTAAGGGGTTCACTGACTTCACTACTGCATGGTGAAGGTGTTGTACGCTTCATTGGAGAAAGCTTTCCTTCAGGCTCTTTCACTTTCTCCTCCACTTTAGCCACCTTCTCAGTGACTTTCTTTACCAATTCTTCCATGGCGTGAAAGTTTGTTTTTGGCACAGGTGAGGTCTGGCTGCTTGGCGGAGACACCAAAGGCTGGTTTTTAGATGGTGATACTAGTTCATTGTTTCCAAACACAGGTTTTAACGGTGTACTTTTGCCAGATGAACCCAATGATAGCTTCATCATATTTGGCAGCTGATAGGCAGCATGAATGCTGGGGTAGCCACCCCAGCTTGGTGTGCCATTCTGGGCCTTATTTATAGCTGATGTAACTGTGTTTTCTAAAGATTTCAATATATCTAGTCCCCCTTTAGGGCTTTCTTCTAGGTCATTTTCAGTCAAGTAATGGTACTTTGAAGAAATATCGTATTTCTCCTCATCTCCACTTGACTTTTCTTTGTCCTTCATTTTGTCATCAGCAATGCTTCTTTCTTTATCTACTTCTTTTTTTATTTCAACATTTAATTTAGGGGAAACACTAGATGGTGTATTGGAAGGAGATGTAAAAGTGGTGGCAGCTAGTGGCACAGACTGGACTTTCTCATCTACTAAGGATGTTATTGTAGGTGTTGCTGGGGCTTCTATAATTGGCTTCCCTTTTTTCATGGCAGAGTTAGTGACTTTAATAAAATGTCCCGTCACCATCATGTGAGCAGTGAGTTCCTGCAGAGTGTCATGTGAACTTCCACATTCCATGCACTTCAGAATTTGAGATTTCCTTGCCTCAAAGTGCCAGGCATAGCTCGCACCATTCTGGTGACCATAGCGATTATTTGGTGTAATGTAGGGATTGGAATTCTTTTGAAGTGCATCATTGGTATCCAAGATTGTTGCTTTTGGTGTCCCACCTGTGGAATCTGGAGAACTTGGAAGTTCAAGCTCTAGTGATGCTTTCTTTCTAGGAGCTGGGATAATTTTTGCTGCTACAGGTGTAACAGGTTCCTTCAGAGGCACTTTTTGGTAGTGTTTTGTTTTGATCATATGAACACTCAAATCCTGAAGAGATTCAAATGAATGACCACAGTACATACACTTTAATACTTTCTGGGCATCTTCTTTCCCTTCCATTTCAAGCAATGAGCGTTTACGAGGTTTGGACCATCTTTTAGGGTTATTGTTATCAGTTTCATGGTTGTCATCTCGATAATGTCCTGTTTCATTCATGTGCACTGTTAATTCTACTAAAGTATCATAGGCAGCACTGCAGTCTTTACAGCGGAATTTACTGGCTCCAGTAAATATAGAGCCATAAAGCTTACTGCTTTGTCTGTACAATTGAACTGTACTAAAAAGGCTCGGTTCAGGAAGAATTCTGCTTTGAGAAACTTGCTGCAGTGTTTTAGCCATAGCAGTCTGGTGCCAGTCAAAGCTGCCACTTCCACAACTGCTGCTGCTGCTGCTGCTACTGCTGCTGCTACCATTGTTTTTTTCTGAAATCGGCTGGTGAATATTCAAATTGAGATTGGACCAGTAGGAATTGGAGAGAAAGTTATTATAGACAGCTTTCATTTGTTCTAAACTATCAGATACAGTAGAGTCTTCGAGTGGTATTGAAACCTCCTTGTTCTCTTCTTCATTTTTAATAGAACTGCTCTCAAAGTCTGCCATGCGGTCACTTGTCTCACTGATGTGTGACTCACTGTCCATTTCATGGCTAGAAAATTCAGCAGCTGGAGAATTTTGGTAGCTTTGGCAGTTCTTACTGAAGTCTTTCTCTGGACATATATATTTTGCTGAAGGCTCACCATCAACTGTGTTTTCATCAGGTTCCACATCTTCTTCCACCAATGCTGCTGCTTTTAGTTCATCTGAAACATAAGCTATTATGAAGAGAAGAAAATATGTTAGTTTCTACCGATCGTACTTTCACTCAAGTGTTTCAGCCAAAGAACTGCACTTATTTGTAAAAATAAACAGTTAAAATTTAGTGTTTCTTCTGAGCAAGAAAAAAATCTGCTCTTCAAACATAATTTGCCACCTTATTCTTCTCAAGGGGCAACAGCTTGAAATTAAAACTAAATTTGAAATTAATGAAGCACATTCTGGAGGTGGCATTCATTTCTAAAGTAATAAATTACTTGTATCAACCTCAGAGACAGCAGTTCCTGTCTGTCAATTAATATGTCTTATGCTTCTCCTACCCCTAATGCATTTCTTAACAGACAGATTCACAATTTAAATTAAGCAAGCATTTTTTGCTCATTACAGTTTTGAGACTCAATCTTTAATAAATATAAAGTACAAGAAACATCAAAAATTCCTACAAAGTAAAAAAAAAATAAATCCCCAGTTGCAATAATTAAAAAATGAGATTTTCATGAAGTTATCATTATTAGTAGTTATCATATTTTGAGAGGAGGAGACAGTAAAAACAGGTGACACAACCTTCTGAAACAGCTCACTAACAGCAATTTGAAGATATTCATTATGGGTGTAACAAATGACCCATTCACATTTAAGTGTACCTTTCTCAACAAGAAAGCCTATGCAGAATTATGTCAGGAGCTAGTTCAAGAAAATTGGTATGCTGTACTCATTCTTGCTGTATAAATATATACGAGACCTTCCAGTGGACCTTACAAATGTCAAAGTGTTTGCTCTTTAGACTACTTTGTCAATATTTACTCAGCATAAACTACACAGACACCCAACAGGGATCCTGTCTTTTTTTCCTCCTCAAGTAATGCAACTGGTGATTTAAATTTAAGATACTCTTCCTAAATAGGATAGTTGAGAACTGACAGTAAACATGTTCTATTTTTCCACAGAGCTTCTGTGCACGTATTCTACAGATATTAAGTCTACCTAAATTTTTCCTTCAGGAAAGGAAACTACAGTAACATTAGGAGAGGGATCAATAATTGATCAAAATAATCTATTTCTATATAGTGCATTAATTTACAGCTAAGAAAGCAAAATAGATCATGACTGTCCTGTATTAAGTGGAATTTAAAACGTGCTTGCAATCTATCACAAATTTAATTATAAACTTGAAAAAAACATGTTTCCAGTAGACTCTGTGGTTGAGGACACTTGACTTTTGACCTTCTCTGCAACACAGCTGGAATGTATGGGTATCTGTATTGTAAACACCTTAAACAATCTACAGCTTGTTTATTCAGGCAATAGTGCTAAGAAGATAATGATTAATATCCCAAGAAGAGGAAAAAATGTGGGAGAATACTATAGTAGATGTCATATATACAGTATTGAACCTTGCAAACTTATTTCAGTGAAAATATGTTTACGTGTTGTCAGAAAACCAAAAAAGACAAACAATTGTTAAAGCAAGAATGTAATCAGGCTTTTAGTTTCATAAGAATATTTCTTCATTCTGTTAGGAAATACAAAATATTCACTACTATTTCTCACATGAATGAATGGGAACAAATCTTCCTCTAAGCATGGAAAATTATAATCTGATCTACAGAATAGCAGCTAAACCTTTGAAGGCACAAACATAACACAATAGTAACAGGTAATTGTGATTAGATGATTTAAGCTCAGGTAATTTCAACACATTTCAAGAAAATTCATGCAGCAAGGCTCCTATTTTTAACATTTGGAAGAATGTAGTTTGAAAGAATTAAGTTGAAAACTTTAAATTATTATAAGATGTTTTGAAGATGCTGATAACATCTTTAAAAACATATATATGTGCTCTCATGAAATAGAACGTCTCTCTTTTTCTCTATTTTATGCTTTTTCAGAATGTTTTGAAAGAATTAAACAATTCTTATTTTACGCGTGCTACAGTCATGCTGGCAATCTGTAGTCAGAATCAGTGCCTACCAAGCAAATACATGCAATGAAGCCACAATAATGAATTTATCATCTAACAAGATGGATTTCATACAATACTTTCATTCCCTGATAGATGGTACAGATTGCTTTTGATTTTATTTGTGCATTCATGTTTCTAAACTCTACCAAAGTCTTCAGCAAAATCTCCAGCAAAGCAGACCAGAGCTCTCTAGAGCTAAAAAAAAAAAAAAAAAAAAAATTAAATAATGACTAGTAACTTGTAAACAATTGACAACCAACTACCTCCATCTGAACTATGCCAAAGATCCTAGTGATAAGAATGAGGAAGGATGGAGGGAAGAAATGACTGCATGAACCTATGATTTGGAAGCAAATGTACCCTTTTTCTCTTCCACCTTGTCGAAACAATTTTTCTTTTACTACTCTCATTCCTTTGCCTCATGTGAAACTGAAGACTCCCTTTTTAAGAGGTAAAGAAAATCCAAGGTTACTGAGGTTATTGTCACCCTGCCTGCGTTAGAATGATCTTGTGCACGCCTGCAGTCTGAGATGAAAGACCAAAGCACCCTATAAATGTACCTTCACTCTTTCTGTCCACTGGGTACTAGCACGAGCGTGTGCCACCCACTCCCACACACCACGTACCAAAGCCCTGGGCTGGGTCCCTGCATGCCACTGAAGTGCTCCCACCGACCAGTGCTCACCAACACGGACAGGGGGCACAGAACCAAGTCCCTAATTAGTGTGGTATTCTTTACACTTTTATTTCTCTTAGCGCTGAAATCTTGTGAATTTTGTTTGGATGAAACACTTGTATTGTCACATTCACCGTTTCTTTCAAGAGTGACTTTTACATTAGGGAAAACCTCCAGCAGGCGGCTCATTTAAATGTAAATCTATTTACCTTTCATGCTTTCTTTGCCCTTTTCACCAACTATCAAGCATATTTGCGTGTTAACCAGGAGCTGCCTCTTCTATAGCTGTTCTCCTTCCTAAACTCAAGTTGTGAAGCCAAGTTGTGACATCAGTCTTTGATCCAGATATGTGGGAAATGAGGAATAAACAACAGCGTGGAATTTAACCCAGCAACCTGCAACTTTAATCAAGTGACAGTTTGAACAACTCCTTCTGCTCCCTGCACAAGGGAGAGGAGGGATGAAACACAACATTACCCCCTACTTACTCAACCAAAGGTGTATACAAGCGATGACTGTGTTCAGGGAAACATCTCAGCCTAAGACTTAAGACACGGTCCTAAGCAGTTTGTGCCAGTAGCTTCTAACATCTTATTCCAAGGGTTGGTCACCTACCACATGCCTTCAGGGCTGAAGTATGGCATCAGAAGACAACCCATCAAGTCTTGGCCAACCTGCAGTGGCAGACTCAGCCATTCTCAAAGGTTTCTGCACCACTACAGGTAGGTTTACAGTGGCTGAAGAGCTCACAGCTCCCTAAGGCTTTGTCCTCAGAGAATCCATCAGCAGGTAATGGATGCACTTCCTCCTCAGAAAACCCAACTGAATTGTTATCAGCATGTGGGAAAGAAGGGGATTAAGGCCAAATTTTAGTCTCACACCACAGGGGAGTATGGGATTAAGAGCACTGGAGGAAAGGAGCCCAACTGCAGCTAAGGGAACCTCTGATCCAGTGTGAGGTTGTGCCTCACCACAACCTGCTCAGAGGGAGATGATGACTGGCATTCTGTCTGGATGCAACAGACAGAAGGATGAGGAGGGCAGTGCTGAGAAACTTCTCCTTTGGTTAAGTACCTACAGGAAGAGCAAAGAGACTATGAAAATGGAAAATAAAATCAGGAAGAGATGGTTAAAAATAACAAAACAAAATAAAAAAACTTTTAATTGAGATTCACTGCTGACGGAGAGATTGTCTTTAAGAAGCACTATCTCAGTCCATATTTACTCAGCTGTTTGCTTCTTATTAATAAAAAAGAGAGACTCCTGGTTTGATATGTTTCAAGTGTAGAGTAAATGTTTGAAACAGCAGGGCATCTGTACAACTGTTCTTCAACACCTTGACAGCAAAGTCTGAGGGGAAAAAAAAAAAGACTTTAAAGGCAATTCTAACAGCAGAAGTTAATAAGAATGGAAATGAAAGAAATTATGTGCTTCTGTATTTTTGTTTTTCTTTTTCCAGTGTAAAAGAAGAATAAAAAGTCACCATTCCCAAAAAAGTCTGTAGTTTACATCTTGCAGGACACCATAACACACAATAAACTGCCTGCAAGTTGACAATGTTGTCACTGTGACATATCTGACAAAAGATGGGCAGTGGTTTTGTGGGGAGGCCCTCAGTTTCTAGAGATGAGGATATCCAAGGGATTATTGAACCTATTGCAGGTACAGCTATTGAGATGTTGAGAATGGTTCCCTCATTAATATTTATTAAAATTATTAACTAAATTGCAAGGTAAAAATGAAATTAACACATTTGATATAAATACATAACTGTAAGCTGTGGTATAATGGAATTCGTTTCCATACAACGGGGAATTACCTTCAAAACCAAGCTATGGATCATTTCTTTGCCAATGGAAATAAATGGTGATACATCACTACCCAAAATGATTTAGTGCATATTGTTTATACACTAATACACTCATGTACCTCTCTCTACACTGACACCACAGGCACTATAGACAGCTCAGACACTATCCAAAGCCAGAGAAATGTCATCAGCCCATTATGTTTTTGCAGAGCTGGAACAGCCACTGCTCCACTGACCTCCCGGGCCAAACTTTGCCACCTCCCGAGGTGCCCACTAGCACCACAGCCCCTGGTTCGAGCCTCATCTATGAGAGCTCCTCGGTAGCACTCAGATGAAAATGCAGCCTGGCTCTCCTCCCTTCCATGGCAGCATACACGCAATGTCCACAATGTGGTCAGACATGCACCTCAAGTTTCTTTGGAAAAACAAAACCCTAGCATTAAAGACATACTTTACTCTTCTCCCAAACCCAATTAATTGCAGAATTCTTCTCACATTTCCTGAAAAAAATGCATCTGAGACCATATATTTTGGCTTGGATCTATCCAAATATTTCATTGCTATACTTTTGCAATGTCTTAATTATGATTTTTTTTTTTTTTGCCAAGACTTTGATTTTAATTAGCTTACCAGAATATATTTAAACTAGAATATAAGCTCTTTGCTTAAAAAAGTATCAAAACATTCAAGTATTCTTCCAACATGAAAAAATGCTTGACTACAAGTTCATCAAAACCATTCAATTTCTTGGAAGTATTTTGATTTAACCAAATGGCCTTTTATTAAAAAAATGCAACCAACTTTATTACTTATTTATGTATAGTTTGAAGTCATCGTGTAATGCTAAAGATCATTTCCCAAACCACCTAATTTTTGATTGCATATTGAAACTTTTAAACCCTTAAAAAAAAGGGAATCCATTTACATCTCACACTTCAAGAACAGAACAGAAGACAGATGCTGGGAGCTGGAAGGCTCTAGCCACCTAAGAAATTACTTGATTATTATTATTATTTACAATTTGAGTAACCTATGAAAAAAACCTCAAGGAGTCTACAGTTTCTGTGGGATCATTCAGAGTCAAGATGGGGCATGGCCTGAACACAAGTCAAGAGAAAGCCAACAGCTTTCCTGAGACGCTTTGACTGTGCCAATGGACATTATACACAAAATTAATGAACAGAGGCAAGAGAAAAACAGCCAGTGGATGGAATCAAAGACCTAATGCAACTGTAGGCATACAAAATAGTTCTATCAGTCTGTTAGAAAACTCCCACTCCTCAGGCCTTCCACTTACAGGAAGAAAGGCAAACATCCCACCCACGAGTTATTTCTATACAGAGTCTGACTGATAATTTGCATGTAGCTGAAACTATGTTTGAGACTTCACCATGTGGCAGAGATGTCAGTATATTCCTAGTGAGGCAACAGAAACAGGAGGCCATAGTGGCTCCTGGTTTACAAGAGTGGCACATGACTACACTGGCATGGCAATGCTGATCAGCCAACACCTTGAGCGGGACGTTTTTTTTTGTTAGAAAGGTCAAAGGTTCTGTTTCATAGGGGCAGGACTGTCTGTTATGGGAGATAAATGTCATTTCCAAGTGGAGAGGTCAGCACTGCTCTCACCTGTTGGCTGAAGTAGCTGGTACCTTGCACCAAGGCACGATCCTACTCCAAGATTATTCTGATTATTCTGCCCACTGGCAAGGTCAAGAATATTAATTTGTAACATGTTAATTTGATGTGGTGTGCATGGTTCATGCTAGTTTAGCTGGATTTTTGTATGTTGATACATCTGCAGACTTTGCATGACAATAATATTGTAGTATGAAGTTACTGGGAATCGGCACGGATGATGCAACACAGCATGCCAATTTAATGGGTAGGTATCATTAGGCACTAGAAACTTTGAACTGTACTTGTGTTTGTTCCTTCGTGAAAATACTGCAGCTGTCTGATACAGAGTTCAGAAACAGGCCAAAAGCATCCTGGCCTGGTACTACATTTGGAGCAACTTCTGAGAGTTCAGATCAAATGTTAAGTGCTAAGAGTTGAGAATTACATGGACAAGAATACTCAGGGAAGAGATGATAACCAGGACTGAGTTCATATATCATTAACGTGTGGACCACCTAGACTCAGTAAAGCAAGCACCTCTTCCTCATGTCACTGTATTCCATAGTCCCTTGCCTTTCGTGTACTTCAAAGGAGGTTACAGAATTCAGGTCTCCTGTTCAATTCAGACTTTACGCTGACATACAAAAGGTATCATAGAGAGAACCTACAAGTAAAAACAGTAAACATTCAAAATTTTCTACTAATTCTGCTAAAGCAGGCATTCTTTTTTTCTGGAACCTAATACTGCTCAGTCTTTTTTTTGTTTTTATTCCTGTTAAAAGCACACATTCATATGCTATCTCCTTCATTAAATACAGACCTGAAAAAATAGAATGCCATTATATTAAATGCTGTCTTAGGAATGACTTCGCACCATTGGCCATCATTCCACTTTGGTGTTCAAAAGCTCCAATGACTGTTTTACTCTTCACAGCAATCCTGTGGAAGAAGCATTCTTACTCACAGTTTATAGCTATAGCCCTGGAACTCCAAAGTTAAAAATAACTTGCCCAGTGCCAGACAAGAAGACAAGTAAAGAAGCCTGCAACTCCTGTAGGTTAATATATATAACACAGTTATTTACACAAAGCATGAGAAAAAAGCTTAAATCTGTGTTTTTGTTCCTACGTTCCTTCACAGTATGTTTATGCGAGTGCAATTTATGTGTGTAACTGAAGAGAATTGCTAGTTTTCAGCTTAAAAAATTACTAAGGATAAAATACCCAGTGAAATGCCCACATGTACACATACTGTGCAAAATCTAGAGCCTGTGGTTAAAAAATCTCCACCGAACCAAGCTGCTAGAATCCAGTAAATGCTGAATCTGCATACTGCCAGCAAACTCCTTATCACAATGGGGAAAATAGGAAAGGTTTTTGAAATGAGGAAAGGAATTGTCACAACTCTTATCCAAAAAGCTTTCTGCTCCCAGCACAGAGCAAGACTCCAGGTAAGCTGTGAATGTCTGCTCTACCAGGGCAGCATTGGAGATGTAACACGATGGACCATGCCTCCCTCCTTGAAAGCCATGCTCTGCCTTAATTTCTGCCCGGGACCTGAACTCCCTGAATTCAACCTGCTGAGCAGAGTTTTTCTAAAATCTGCTCAAATTATCCACCCAAGAAAAGTAACACCACGTCCTCCTAACATGGAAAACAGCACAAGCTCATATCACGCTGCAGTGCACATAGGGTTGTGTGAGGATCAGTCTGAGATCTGTCTCACTTAGAGAGCAGATCTGCAGGAAGTTTCTAACACGAAGGGATCTGAAAATTGACAAAATCTTTCAGAGACTCAAGGTCCAAATTACTCCCATGTATAATGTACTGAATCATATGGGTTTTAAAAGAGAATTCCTCATGTAAAATTTGCTATCGGATGTCAATATTGTACAGTTGGAAGAGAACGCCATGCTTATGAGAATAGCTCAGAGGGTATGGCTGGTCAGGAACAACCAACTTTTTTTTTGGTTGTCCTAAATTTGCAGTCACACATACATGATAGAGCTGACTTCCAAAAATACTGCTGCGCAGAAGCTGGGAGGCAGTTTATGTTCCACTCTACGTGCCCACGGCTGACAACCAGCAGCAACGCAGGATCACAGCATCCAAGTGGAAAAGCTGAGAAACACAGTGGGCTCCTGCATGGACAAAAGGCCCTCACTTGCTATCATGTTTTGCATTTGTGGGGAGTAGACATTTTGACAGCCCCTATGAGCATAAGCCTGAAATTTCTGTCTGATCCTGCTGAAATAGAAAAAGGAGAAAACAAGGTCTTGGCCTTCTCTGTCACTGCAAAAACAGTCTTTCTCAAGCACTATTGAGACTAGATCAAGTAGGTAAGTAAGAAACAAGGACTGTGAACACCCAGTGGGAATTCTCAATTGCTGTTTGGTTTGAGTAGTTTCACGGTCATCAATACTCACAGAGTACCTTCCTCTTCCTCCCCTCCCCACCTCCAGGTTACTGGGGAAGGCTGGGGAAGGGGTACCCTTCCTGCAAGAACACCAGAGTTACAAACGCACATCACACACAGGGGCACACAGCTTCCCGCTTGGAGGGTTGAGAGCCACCTAACAAGCCACGGAGGGGAGACAACACCAGGGGAAGGATTCAAGAGCCAGACACAAACTGTTGAAGTAAATAGCTCACAAGCAGCCCCACAGTCTGAAAGCATTCACATAAACTTAACAAATACAATTACAATGTGCATTAGTAACAGGAAAAAAAATCTACATTTTCTGTATAAATTATTCATCACAAGTAAATGTGATCCACTCCGAGACAAAACTGGTTTTGTGTTGGTTTCTAAGACAGTTGCTAGGTGTGAAGTACTACACACATGTTAGAATTTCCCACTCCATGCAAGCACATATTACAGCAGGAAGCACATATTACAGCTTGATTTTGATTTAGGAGGGACACTGGGTTTTGGACTCTTCACAGAATTTTTCTAGGCATAGAATTACCATTTCCTCTAGTAGACAAAAATGTTTACTGGAATACACAAAGAATAAAAAATAAATGGATTTTTTAAAAATTATTTTTAATAAAAGTCACTATCAACATACTGATAAGAACAAGCCAAATTATCTGTGTGAATTGGTACTAAAATATGCAGTGACACAACCTCTGCTTGATATCAGCATTTGGGTGGCATCTTTTAATCACTGAAAAGCACACAGGGCATTCACCAATCAAATACAAGATTCACAGCCAACTGCAAGATAAGCAGGCATGAGCATAAAAGTTCTCAATATGGCTCTAATAGCTCTTAATTATTATAATCCTTCACTGAGCAAACAGATGTTGTAAGGGAACTTTACTTTCTTCAAATGCAGTAATCAAACCATTCTGCTTCTGCCCTGCCTCTTTTCAGTAAATGCTTTGTATACTGGAGTGGAAATAGCAAATTTAGTGACAAAATGACCATTTAATTGTCACAGAAATCTGTTTCTGAACAAAACTGATGTTGTCATTTCTCTTTATCCACATTTCTCTGAGCCTTCTGATTGCAGTTTAGAATTTTTTGGACTAAAAAAATCTTACACCTTACTTTCTATAATCTTCCCACATCCTTGGTTGCTCCAAATCTGCCACATCTTACAAATTTTACAGTGACCAGAACACTGGCTTTGTATGTGTTTAACCATACTAACATTAACACACATCTCGACCTGCAGCCTTCATTTTTCTTGCAAACTTGAAATTCCTATTGATGCCCTTTATACAGTAGTTTCAATAGCTATTTTGGTTGCAGTGACTACTTACAATAAACTCCATACAACTGTATGAATGGTATAGGAGAAATCCAAATGATTTCAATCACAATTTCAGCTATTGTGAACTTGTACTTATAATGAAGTTTCTCCATGAAAAAAAGGAGTTCACTGTGGGCCAACAAAGCTTTGTGTCCTTTCAGAGTTTTTATTCAGCCTTCATTTAAGAAAAACAACTATTGACTGCTACATGAATCCTAAGACTTAGAGAAAGCAAAGATCCCAAGGCTTACCTCTACAAGATGGCCCCAACTTGTTTTGTATGGAAAGCAAAAAAAAGCACTGAATATTCATTTCACTCATTTGCTAACTATACTAATATGCTCTTTTGTAAATGAGTCTCTATCTAGCACTAGCTATTGAACTGAAGGATATTTTAATAGGTGGGTTTTGCTATAATGCCACACTAAGATAATGTGCTGGAAACAAATGGTTCACTGATTCCTGAATAGAAAATTTGCTGGAAAACCCTGAGAACTAGAAGATGAGGGGGGAGAGGATTAAAATGCTTCTTCAAAGCCACCAACCAAACCCTTGTCATTTTTAAAAGATGGTCCTATGGCACAATATGAATAGTTTATAGCCACAATTGTGAACATTCAATGTCATATAAGAAAAGACACTTGTCAAGAGCCTTTCCCTTACAAGCACCCTCATCATGACCTGTGTTAATGAAGTTAATTGAATTTAAGATCAATAATGGTTAATTATTGCAATTTGACATTCTGAGATAAATGGCTTTAAGACAGAGAAATGTGTGTGTATGTGAATTCTCTCCAAGAAGGTGAACACGTTACAGCCTAAGAGGGATCACACACTCCTTCCATTGATCCTGGTACAATCTGATCGACCTAATCCTCTGATGAATGTGGGCTTTTCACAGCTACAAGTAAATGTTCTACAAGACTACTCTAACCCTTGTCACTGACCAAATCTATATGAGCTGTACACTACAAATCTATTGAGATAGATTAAAGAACTGCTGTAGAAACAAGAGATGCTTCAATAAAGATGAAGGTTTATTATACTAACTACAAACATTGCATGCAGTATGTAATTATGAATGCTTATGGATTATAAGAGTTTAATTTTAGTCAGTTGGATGTAAGTGGTCAAAACTGAACAACAGTGTGAAATTATAATAATTTAAAAAAAAAAAAGATAAAAAATAATCCAACAACAACCCTGAATTTGATGACTTATCTGTGAACATTCATCAGTAAGTGATTTCAAAATCATCCTTGAAATGTGCAAGATAACAAGATGCCCATGCTCATAGACAAGTATTTATTTCATAAAGTCAGTCATCAACCCACTCCATTTATTTTTTTGCCTTTTTTTTTTTTTTTTAAAGTTTACTTTCTTAGTAGTTC